>NW_024608625.1:0-10000 GCF_018296145.1 Oncorhynchus tshawytscha | reverse complement strand
GCCCTCTCTGCTCTCTCTCTCTCTCTGCTCTCTCTCTCTCTCTCTCTGCTCTCTTTCTGCTCTCGTTATCTGCTCTTACTCTCTCTGCCCTCTCTGCTCTCTCACTCCCTCTGCTCTCTCTAATTTCTCTCTGCTCTCTGCTCTCTTCTCTCTCTCTCTCTCTCTCTCCCTCTGCTCTCTCTGCTCTCTCCGCTCTCTCTGCTCTCTCTCTCTCTCTCTCTCTCTCTCTCTCTCTGCTCTCTCTGCTCTCTCTGCTCTCTCTCTCTCTCTGCTCTCTCTCTCTCTCTCTCTCTCTCTCTCTCTCTGCTCTCTCTCTCTCTGCTCTCTCTCTGCTCTGCTCTCTCTCTGCTCTCTCTCTCTCTCTCTCTCTCTCTCTCTCTCTCTCTCTCTCTGCTCTCTGCTCTCTCTCTCTCTCTCTCTCTCTCTCTCTCTCTCTCTCTCTCTCTCTCTCTCTCTGCTCTCTGCTCTCTCTCTCTCTCTCTCTCTCTCTGCTCTGCTCTGCTCTCTGCTCTCTCTCTGCTCCCTCTCTCTCTGCCCTCTCTGTTCTCTGCTCTCTCTGCCCTCTCTGCTCTCTCTCTGCTCTCTCTTCTCTCTGTTCTATGCTCTCTCACTCCCTCTGCTCTCTCTGCTTTCTCTCTGCTCTCTCTGCTCTGCTGCTCTCTTTTCTCAGCTCTCTCTGCTCTCGTGACATTAATTGTGAAAACAGTTTCTTTATTGATTTTACGTTTCCTCTGTCAGGTTGATGTTAACCTGCTACTGGTTGAAACATGAAACAAATATGAAATGACATACAAAACATTTAAATATGTGAAATTGAATCAACAATTTGTACAACAAGAGTTTTGTGATGCATGGTCACTATAGCAACAGAGTGCTGTGATCTCATCTGCAGACCAGAGGACTGTCTTCTAGGAGAGGAACCCTGTGACTCTCATCAGAGAGGGAGATTCTAGAAATTCTCTCAGCCTGACTCTGCTCTCTGACTTCTTCTCTCTCTCTCATTTTGTCTCTCTCTCTTCTGCTCTTGCTCTCTGCTCTGGATCTCTGCTCTCTCTTTTCTCTCTCTCTCTCTCTCTCTCTCTCTCTGCTCTCTCTCTCTAAATCTCTCTCTCTCTCTCTGCTCTCTGCTCTCTCTGCTCTCTCTCTCTCTCTCTGCTCTCTCTCTTCTCTCTGCTCTCTCTGATTTTACTTTCTCTGCTTCTGTTCTCTGCTCATTTTTCTCTATGTGAAATTGAATCAACAAACAACAAGAGTTTTGTGATGCTCTCACTATCAACAGAGTGCTGTGATCCGGTGGAATCTCTCCAGACCAGAGGACTGTCTTCTGCTCTCTCTCTGTCATCATCAGAGAGGGAGATTCTCTCTCAGCTCTCTCTCTCTCTCTCTGCTCTCTCTCTGCTCTCTCTCTCTCTGCTCTCTCTCTCTCTCTCTCTCTGCTCTCTCTGCTCTCTGCTCTCTCTCTCTCTCTGCTCTCTCTGCTCTCTCTGCTCTCTGCTCTCTCTGCTCTCTGCTCTCTGCTCTCTCTGCTCTCTGCTCTCTCTCTCTCTCTCTGTCTCTCTCTCTGCTCTCTCTCTCTCTGCTCTCTGTCTCTCTCTGCTTCTCTCTCTCTCTCTCTCTCTCTCTGCTCTCTGCTCTTCTGGACTCTCTCTGCTCTTGATCTCTCTCTCTGTCTCTGCTCTCTCTGTGCTCTCTCTCTGCTCTCTGTTCTCTGCTCTGAATCTCTCTCTGATCTCTGCTCTCTCTCTGCTTCTCTCTCTCTCTCTCTCTCACATCTCTGTCTCTTCTCTCTCTCTATTATAAAATGGAGCTTCTCTTTTTCTCTGAAATCTGCTCTGCTCTGGTCTCTCTCTCTCTGCACTTTCTCTCTCTCTTACTCTCTCTTTCAGAACTGAGGGAAGAGGGAGTCTCTCTCCTCTTCTCTCTCTGCAGATCCTCTCTGCTCTGTCTCTCTGGATGGGGAGGGTGCAGAGCTCTCTCTCTTTTCAGGTCTCTCCAGGTGAGTTTGGACAATCAAGTGATGGCAGTGTTAAACCAGAAGTGATCACTGTTGAGAGTCTAATATGCTGATATACAGCAACATTCAGAAAGTATTCAGACCCCTTGACTTCCTCCACATTTTGTCACGTTACAGACTTATTATAAAATGGATTCAATGTGTTTTTCCCTCATCAATCTACACACAATAACCCAGAATTACAGAATAAAACTGGTTATTTTATGTGCACATTTTTATTAAAAAATAAATTAGATATCACATTTACATACGTATTCAGACCCTTTACTCAGTACTTTGTGGAAGCACCTTTTTAGCAGCGATTACAACCTTGAGTCTTCTTGGGTATGAGGGACAAGCTTGGCACACCTGTATTTGGGGAGTTTCTCCCATTCTTCTCTGCAGATCCTCTCAAGCTCTGTCAGGTTGGATGGGAGCGTCGCTGCACAGCTATTTTCAGGTCTCTCAGAGAGATGTTCGACCCCTTGACTTTCAAGTCCGGGACTTAGGATCATTGTCAATGTGTTTTCCAGTCTGTGTCTACTATAACCCAGGGTAGAGAGTGAGAGGGGGTCAGAGAGTCAGAACAGAGGGGAAGAGAGAGTCAGAACAGAGGGAGAGTCTCTGTCAGATAGGGAGGGAGAGAGTCAGAACTGGTTAGAGATGTCAGAATCTGGAAGTCCGGGAGGGGATCAGAGAGTCAGAACAGAGGGGAAGAGACTTTGGGTAGAGAGTCAGAACAGAGGGGAAGAGAGAGAGGGGGACAGAGAGTCAGAACAGAGGGAGAGAGAGAGGGGAGGGTAGAGAGTCAGAACAGAGGGGAAGAGAGAGAGAGGGTATTTGGGAGAGTTCAGAACAGAGGGGAAGAGAGAGGGGAGGGTAGAGAGTCAGAACAGAGGGAAGAGAGAGAGAGAGAGTAGAGTCAGAACAGAGGGGAGAGAGTCAGAACAGAGGGAGGGAGAGAGTCAGAACAGAGGGAAGAGAGAGAGATATGAGAGAGAGTTGAGAGTCAGAACAGAGGGGAGAGAGAGCCAGAGGGGGAAGAGAGAGAGACTCTCTGAGAGATAGAGAGCTCAGAACAGAGGGAGAGAGAGAGGGTAGAGTCAGAACAGATGGGGAAGAGAGAGAGAGGGTGTGGTAGAGTCAGAGGGAGAGAGAGAGAGGAGGGAGATGTGTGTGAGAGAGAGAAGAGAGGGAAGAGAGGGGAGAGAGAGAGGAGAGATGTGAGTTGTGAACAGAGGGGAGAGGAGAGCAGAGAGAGAAGGAGGGAACAGAGATTAGTCAGCAGTAATTATTCAGAGAGAACCTTCAGAATGAAAATGTATTCCATTTTCTGCTTTGTGAGGGGTAGGTAATCAGGTCCTCCCAGTGGAATAGTGTGCATTGATTTTAGTCCCCTTCTCATTAACTAGCTGCTGACAGTGACCAGAGATGTCAGAAAGATTGAGCTAGGGGAGAGGAAGTGTGTGTGTTTACATGTGTGTGTGTGTGTGTGTTGTGTGTGTGTGTGTGTGTGTGAAACACAGTGTGTGCAAAGCGTTTTTACGTGTGTGTTTTTGTGAGAGAGTTAACCTTCAATAAGAATGAAACACAGCCCTGATTCCATTTTCTGCTTTGTGTTTCAATTAGGTCTTAGTGGAATAGAGGCATGTGATTCATGAACCATTACTGCTGTTGGAAAACGTCAGAAAGAGAGAAAGAAGGAAAGGAAGCAGTCCGTTCTGAACTGCTTCAAGGTCAGAAGTTGGTCATGATGTTTCTCTGAAACACAGAACACTAAAGTTGGTCATGATGTTTCTCTGAAACACAGAACACTAAAGTTGGTCATGATGTTTCTCTGAAACACAGAAGACTAAAGTTGGTCATGATGTTTCTCTGAAACAGTAAAGACTAAAGTTGGTCATGATGTTTCTCTGAAACACAGAACACTAAAGTTGGTCATGATGTTTCTCTGAAACAGTAAAGACTAAAGTTGGTCATGATGTTTCTCTAAAACAGTAAAGACTAAAGTTGGTCATGATGTTTCTCTGAAAACAGTAAAGACTAAAGTTGGTCATGATGTTTCTCTAAAACAGTAAAGACTAAAGTTGGTCATGATGTTTCTCTAAAACAGTAAAGACTAAAGTTGGTCAAAGACTAAAGTTGGTCATGATGTTTCTCTAAAACAGTAAAGACTAAAGTTGGTCATGATGTTTCTCTAAAACAGTAAAGACTAAAGTTGGTCATGATGTTTCTATAAAACAGTAAAGACTAAAGTTGGTCATGATGTTTCTCTAAAACAGTAAAGACTAAAGTTGGTCATGATGTTTCTCTGAAAACACAGAACACTAAAGTTGGTCAAGATGTTTCTCTAAAACAGTAAAGACTAAAGTTGGTCATGATGTTTCTATAAAACAGTAAAGACTAAAGTTGGTCATGATGTTTCTCTAAAACAGTAAAGACTAAAGTTGGTCATGATGTTTCTCTGAAACAGACAAGTTGGTCATGATGTTTCTCTGAAACAGTACAGACTAAAGTTGGTCATGATGTTCATCCCTCTAAGTCCTCATGCTCAAAATATACTCAGGAATAGAGAATAGGTCAGGAAATCATTCATATTCCAAATCATGATAACAACCCAACTATTTATCCAACCAATATTTAGAATAGCATTCCTCAGTGATTCAAATGTGTCTTATCACTCAAAGCAAAAACCTCAATTTAACTGTGTTCACGCTATCCACGATCCCCTAGGATCGTGACTACTCTCAACTCAAAAGATGGTGCACAGAATGCAAAAATATTCTTAGAAATATTTAACCTCCACACATTAACAAGTCCAATAGCTCAAATGAAAGATAAACACCTTGTTCATCTAGCCAGCAAGTCAGATTTCTAAAATGTTTTACAGCGAAAACATAGCACATATTTATGTCAAACCACCACCAAAGACACAGCCAATATATAGCCATTTTGTCGAAAAAAAGATGCAATCACAAACGCAGGATTAAAAGAAAAAATAATTCACTAACCTTTTGAAAATCTTTATCACATGACAGTAATAGGACATGTTACACAGTACATTTATGTTTTTTTCACTAATATGCAATTTATATCCATAAATCTCTGTTTACATTGACGCCATGTTCAAAAAATGCTACAAAAATGTTCGGAGACATTATGATAACTCCGCCAGATAACATCAGATAACAGCAATACACATCATAAACTTTGACTAAATATACATGTTCTACATATAGTTAGAAAGATACACTGCTTCTTAATGCAATCGCTTTGTTACATTTATTTTTAATGTTACAGAAATCGTTAATTTTCCAATAATCTGAGACGGTGCTCAGACATAAGCAATATTTATGTGTGTGGAAAGAAACACAAAATTACAACATAAATATTCCTTTACCTTTGATGGTCTTCGATCATAATGTAGTGGAAGAAGTCATACTTTCCCAAAACATCGTTTGGTTTCAATTCGTGTGTCTTTGTGTTAGCAAACGCGACAAATTCCCGCTGAAATGCAGCCAAAATTCGAGGGGTTGCACATCAAAACTTAAAAATGACATATTATATGTCGACTAAACTGGTCAAACTAAGTGCAGAATCAAGCTTTAGGATGTTCTAAACGTACAAAACTATTATCTAATCTCTCAGACGAACGTGCTTCTTGGCAGGCGACACAAAGTATTTTACCTGGCAAAGGGTCAAAGCTCGCGGGATTTGCACAATGAAACGCTCTATTGAAAGAAGACATCTCGCCGAAGACCTAGAAACTGATCCCAGATCCATAGGTGGTTGGGAAGGGTGGGGGCGATGACGTCAAAGTTGGCCCAACTTTCCTGATGAGAGAAACCGTTTGGGAGATTGGCTGCCCTGTGAGTTCTGCTATCCTTACAGACATATTTCAAACGGTTTTAGAAGCTTTAGAGTGTTTTCTATCCAATAATAATTATTATATGCATATATTAGCAATTTTGGACAGATTTCTTTTCAGTTTACTATGGGCACGCCCTATCCCTAACAGGTTTTAACACACATCAATATTAGCAGATTTACTTACATTCAGTATAATTATCCCATAATTCTACTACTAACATTTTTAATCATGATTATAATACAGATCAGTATCTCAATGCATTCTTAATCTAAATTACTACAATTTACATGATGTAGACCTCTTCAATCAACCTGATACCACAAAAGTATAAACAATTTAATGGCACAGTTGACCAACCCCCCTCTCAGGCACTGAATCTTCTGGCATCTCTTTCATTCTTCTTCAGATAGCTTTACAGTTCAAAGTGGACGGCCCATGATGTCCAAATTTCAACATCTCATCTTTACCACTCATGTCTTGTCCATTCGTCAACCAACATACCAGCATCATAAGAAAATGTTAGAACAGATCTTTCTCCATGATCACATGATCCAAGTGGACTCTCACAGTATGAGAGAACCATGAAAGAAAAGCAGTTGATAGCTTAGATCTGATACTGTACACCAATTTCTGGCTTGGTTCTTTTCTCTCGGTAGAAGTGGTTAGGAAAGCCTTCAACACCTTTCGGTCCAATTAATTCGGTCCAATTATCTCTTCCATGCATTAAGATACCGTCTGATGTCACTTTTCATGATAACCTCGAAAGAACAGATCAGAACAACAGTTTTAGTTCAGTTCATTAACTACATGATAAATGATTACTTTTACCAATTATTCTTAATACACATATCTAAACATATTTCACAGAGAATATCAACACATTCTATTGAAACTATTCTTTCAAATTATATTCTGCCTCTCGGGAATAGAACAAAACAAACACAACAAATACACTACACTCAACAATACAATACATTCCTTCACATATCACTTAAGTTGTAAAACTTCAATTCAAACCCTCAAAAAAAAGAATCCTCCCCCATGTTTTACACACATCTCTCCGTATGAGAGTAATGTAAAACAAAATGTCAGCTAACCTAATCAAATTAAAATCACTAAACTGAAAAAGAACTTAAAAAAAAAAAAAGATTTAACCCCTATGGTCAAAGGAAAATAGACTTAAAGCAGCATATGCTTAGTTAAAAGCAATGCCCTTCACACTGGTCCAAATTACAAATATGGCTCAGAAACATATTTACCAATTACACAAATTATTTTGAAAAGCAGTATTACGAATGACCATAATTTCATTATCCAAATGGCTTTCCATTGCGGATGATCAAGCCACAACGGAAAGTCATCAGAAGGTCATAGGTCATACAAAACCCTTCAAAGCAGTGTTTTTCACTATATTTGCAAACAATAATCAACTAGTTCCAATATTTTTGTATTTCCATGTTCCCGAAACATTCCTTTATCAAAAGAATTTGCGTGTGTAAAACCAAAAAAAACTTCCAGGCCCGTTTATGGCCTCAAATTCGCTCACTCTCCCCAAGAGTCCCTGGAAACATTCCATTTTCCCGGAGAAAACACAAAACACTTAGTTAGTATTCATTACACTACATCGATTCAGAAACTCAAACGTGAACTATAAACCAAACCTAATGATAATTCCACTGTATCTCAAATCATTAATCATAAGTTTTAATCACCATCAAGGTATATGTATGATACAATGTTTAATTAAGTTAAAACTCCTAAAAAAAATCTCTTAATCAGCAACCTAATAATTTCAATCTGTTGATATAAATTTAGTAAAAACCAATCCTGATTCTTTTAAACAAATCTAAAATCTTTCAAAAGTTGGTGCTGTCTCATCAGCGTAAAAATCAAAACAAACTTATTATTTTTTCCCACTCATATCCACAAAGCTTTCAAAACATATGAAATTGTTTTGTCTATTGCGGTAACAACACTATAATTAAAATCTATGATACTCCCCCACTTAACATATTAGTTTAGTCTTCTGCCAACAGGCTCTCTGTCACGCCTTGGTCTTAGTATTTTGTGTTTTCTTTAATTATTTGTTCAGGCCAGGGTGTGACATGGGTTATTGTGTTGTCGTATTGGTTTTTTTTTGTAGGCATTGGGATTGTGGTTGATTAGGGGTGTGTCGAGTGTAGGCTTGGTTGCCTGAGGCGGTTCTCAATCAGCTGTCAGGTGATTCTTGTTTTCTCTGATGGGGAACCGTATTTAGGTAGCCTGAGTTTCACTTTGTATTTCGTGGGTGATTGTTCCTGTCTCTGTGTAGTGTTCACCAGATAGGCTGTAATAAGTTTCACGTTCCGTTTGTTGTTTTTGTATTTATAAGTTATTTCATGTATCGTCACTTTTTTCCATTAAAATCATGAGTAACCACCACGCTGCATTTCGGTCCTCTCTTTCAACAAACGAAGAACGCCGTTACACTCTCATACTACTCAATCCAGCAATCACCTTTAATGACCTGACATTGTTCCACATAATGGAAACATACTATAATGTTAGACTACATGAACTTTCCTGCTCAAATTAACTCGTGTTACTTAAACAATCAAACCAAGAATCAATAACCATCAGAATCTATTCTCACAATGTCCTTAATCACTCACAACTTTCAGATCTCTCTTTCTTCCTCTTCCAGTGGGCAAAAATATAACCCCTCTCATTTAAACATTTTTCCTTACCTCTATTGTAAGATTAAAGCCCAACTTTATAACTTCCTCTTCTCTTTGCTCTCCACACTTATGAAATGTATCCTATTTCTTTAAAAATAACACACAGCGCCAAAATTATAACATGTGTCAGTCAATCTATAGAATGAAAATCATTTCGGTAATCACTTTCTATCGCTATTCTTTCCCCGCTCATTCTGAATTTCTTTAACTTAGGTAACTGTCTTCTCTATTGATACAGTAATTTAAATACGACTCAAATCTCAATACATTATTCCAGCAGATAATTTAGTGAACAGACATCGTCTTGCATCAGAATTCGCTTCGTTATTATTTTAAGTTGAATTAGTCTATCAATTTAACCTAAACAATCTAAACAAATTGAAAATGTTCAATTTATCCCTTCTATCAATTTGAACCAGACAAGCTATTAAAACGTTCAGTTTATATCTTATACAAGCACTAGCGACCATAACTTTCCAGGCAAAACATACAAATAGATTATTTACAATCAAAAACTCTGAATTCAGCCAGCGCCATGACTGGGGATGGAACTCGGGCCTCCTGTGTTGCAGGCAAGAATTCTACCACTGAACCACTAATGCTATTGCGAAAAACTAAGATTCTCCGCAAATAAACCCAATTTCTAAGTAAAATCAAAACACGTCACTATCGGTAATTCCCAGAAGAATAACAGCCCAATTTTAATAGTACAAACGTTACTCCAGCTATGATTCTCAAATTCCAAATGAATATATTAGCAATCAAAGAATAAAATGGACAGTTAATGACTAGGAAACAGATATTGCGCCTTTTAATAAAAGTAGATTATGTTTATTTATGCAACGTATTTCAATTACTTTACCACATCACATTAATCACGCAATGATAATTAGTTTGATGGAAAACCTTAGGCTTTGTACAACATTATAAATTACATCGAGCATCCCTCGAATTCTCTTTAACTTTATGGAAAACAGGTTATTCAATGAATCCCGCAAAAAAATCTTAGGTACTCACACAGAACTTTCAGGATCCTCCACACAGGATTTGTTCAGATTTTCACATAGAACTTAATCGGACGTCCACACAGGACATCGAAAGGTTTTCCCACACAGAGTCAACCCTATCCCGCTACTCACACAGAGTAGTCCTATCCCGCTCACACAGAACGGTCCGACAACTATTACATACTCACACAGAGTAATCCTAAAGCATACCTGGCTAGCACATTTAAAATAATTGGAATTCACCACATCTGAGGGTCACTTAGACAAATCACACAGATGCACAGAATGAGGTCCTTCTTCCAATAGGGCTTCACCAAGTGCCGTGTTTCACCTAGAACACACAGACCCCCTGGCCCCTCACCCCGACAGACCTCACCAAATCCCCACTGTGATCAATTCAGTGTCAGGAGGG
>NW_024608624.1:0-70465 GCF_018296145.1 Oncorhynchus tshawytscha | reverse complement strand
CACCTGGAGTTACATCAGGTGATACCAACCCTCTCCTCAACACACCTGGAGTTACATCAGGTGATACCAACCCCTCTCTCAACAACACCTGGAGTTACATCAGGTGATACCAACCCTCTCCTCAACACACCTGGAGTTACATCAGGTGATACCAACCTCTACAACACACCTGGAGTTACATCAGGTGATACCAACCCTCTTACCAGGTCAACACACCTGGAGTTACATCAGGTGATACCAACCCTCTCCTCAACACACCTGGAGTTACATCCTGATACACACCTGGAGTTACATCAGGTGATACCAACCCTGGAGTTACTCAGGTGATACCAACACACCTGGAGTTACATCAGGTGATACCAACACACCTGGAGTTACATCAGGTGATACCAACCCTCTCCTCAACACACCTGGAGTTACATCAGGTGATACAACAACACCTGGAGTTACATCAGGTGATACCAACCCCTCCTCAACACACCTGGAGTTACATCAGGTGATACCAACACACCTGGAGTTACATCAGGTGATACCAACCCCTGGAGTTACATCAGGTGATACAACAACACCCTGGAGTTACATCAGGTGATACCAACCCTCTCTCAACACACCTGGAGTTACATCAGGTGATACCAACATACACCTGGAGTTACATCAGGTGATACCAACCCTCTCCTCAACACACCTGGAGTTACATCAGGTGATACCAACCCCTCTTACTCAACACACCTGGAGTTACATCAGGTGATACCAACACACCTGGAGTTACATCAGGTGATACCAACCCTCTCCTCAACACACCTGGAGTTACATCAGGTGATACCAACACACCTGGAGTTACATCAGGTGATACCAGGTGATACACACCTGGAGTTACATCAGGTGATACCAACCCTCTCCTCAACACACCTGGAGTTACATCAGGTGATACCAACACACCTGGAGTTACATCAGGTGATACCAACCTCTCCTCAACACACCTGGAGTTACATCAGGTGATACCAACCCCTCTCCTCAACACACCTGGAGTTACATCAGGTGATACCAACCCTCTCCTCAACACACCTGGAGTTACATCAGGTGATACCAACCCTCTCCACACCTGGAGTTACATCAGGTGATACCAACCCCTCTCCTCAACCACCTGGAGTTACATCAGGTGATACCAACCCCTGGAGTTACTCAACCTGGAGTTACATCAGGTGATACCAACACACCTGGAGTTACATCAGGTGATACCAACTCAACACACCTGGAGTTACATCAGGTGATACCAACCCTCTCCTCAACACACCTGGAGTTACATCAGGTGATACCAGTTACATCAGGTGATACCAACACACCTGGAGTTACATCAGGTGATACCAACCTCTCCTCAACACACCTGGAGTTACATCAGGTGATACCAACACACCTGGAGTTACATCAGGTGATACCAACACACCTGGAGTTACATCAGGTGATACCAACCACCTCCTCAACACACCTGGAGTTACATCAGGTGATACCAACACACCTGGAGTTACATCAGGTGATACCAACCCTCTCCTCAACACACCTGGAGTTACATCAGGTGATACCAACCCTCTCCTCAACACACCTGGAGTTACATCAGGTGATACCACCTGGAGTTACATCAGGTGATACCAACCCTCTCCTCAACACACCTGGAGTTACATCAGGTGATACCAACCCTCTCCTGATACAACACACCTGGAGTTACATCAGGTGATACCAACACACCTGGAGTTACATCAGGTGATACCAACCCTCTCCTCAACACACCTGGAGTTACATCAGGTGATACCAACCCTGGAGTCCTCAACACACCTGGAGTTACATCAGGTGATACCAACCTCTCCTCAACACCCTGGAGTTACATCAGGTGATACCAACCCTCTCCTCAACACACCTGGAGTTACATCAGGTGATACCAACACACCTGGAGTTACATCAGGTGATACCAACACACCTGGAGTTACATCAGGTGATACCAACCCTCTCCTCAACACACCTGGAGTTACATCAGGTGATACCAACCCACACTGGAGTTACATCAGGTGATACCAACACCTGGAGTTACATCAGGTGATACCAACCCTCCTCAACACACCTGGAGTTACATCAGGTGATACCAACCCAACACACCTGGAGTTACATCAGGTGATACCAACACACCTGGAGTTACATCAGGTGATACCAACACACCTGGAGTTACATCAGGTGATACCAACACACCTGGAGTTACATCAGGTGATACCAACCCTCTCCTCAACACACCTGGAGTTACATCAGGTGATACCAACCCTCTCCTCAACACACCTGGAGTTACATCAGGTGATACCACACACCTGGAGTTACATCAGGTGATACCAACACACCTGGAGTTACATCAGGTGATACCAACCCTCTCCTCAACACACCTGGAGTTACATCAGGTGATACCAACCCTCTCCTCAACACACCTGGAGTTACATCAGGTGATACCAACCCTCTCCTCAACACACCTGGAGTTACATCAGGTGATACCAACACACCTGGAGTTACATCAGGTGATACCAACCCTCTCCTCAACACACCTGGAGTTACATCAGGTGATACCAACCCTCTCCTCAACACACCTGGAGTTACACACCTGGAGTTACATCAGGTGATACCAACCACTCTGAAACCCAACCCTCTCCTCAACACACCTGGAGTTACATCAGGTGATACCAACACACCCTGGAGTTACATCAGGTGATACCAACCCTGGAGTTACATCAGGTGATACCAACACACCTGGAGTTACATCAGGTGATACCAACCCTCTCCTCTCAACACACCTGGAGTTACATCAGGTGATACAAACACACCTGGAGTTACATCAGGTGATACCAACCCTCTCCTCAACACACCTGGAGTTACATCAGGTGATACCAACACACACCTGGAGTTACATCAGGTGATACCAACCCTCTCCTCAACACACCTGGAGTTACATCAGGTGATACCAACACACCTGGAGTTACATCAGGTGATACCAACCCTCTCCTCAACACACCTGGAGTTACATCAGGTGATACCAACACACCTGGAGTTACATCAGGTGATACCAACCCTCTCCTCAACACACCTGGAGTTACATCAGGTGATACCAACACACCTGGAGTTACATCAGGTGATACCAAACACACCTCTCCTCAACACACCTGGAGTTACATCAGGTGATACCAACACACCTGGAGTTACATCAGGTGATACCAACCCTCTCCTCAACACACCTGGAGTTACATCAGGTGATACCAACCCTCTCCTCAACACACCTGGAGTTACATCAGGTGATACCAACCCTCTCCTCAACACACCTGGAGTTACATCAGGTGATACCAACACACCTGGAGTTACATCACATGAAACCGACCCTCTCCTCAACACACCTGGAGTTACATCACATGAAACCGACCCTCTCCTCAACACACCTGGTGTTACATCACATGAAACCGACCCTCTCCTCACCTCCTGAACTTGGCCAGCAGCTCAGCCTCCTGCTCTTCCTGGAAGCGTGCTCCTGCAGGGCAGTCTGGGTAGTCGTGGGGAAAGTGAGGCTCTCCTTTATTCTGGGTGTGTTTCAGGCTCATCCTCAGCCCTCCGATACGTACTCCTCTATAAACCTGAAGGAGAGGAGAGGGTTACTACTTTAGTTACCTCTCCTCTACCTACCTGGAGAGGAGAGGGTTACAACTTTAGTTACCTCTCTATCTACCTGGAGAGGGTTACTACTTTAGTTACCTCTCCTCTATCTACCTGGAGAGGAGAGGGTTACTACTTTAGTTACCTCTCCTCTATCTACCTGGAAAGGAGAGGGTTACTACTTTAGTTACCTCTCCTCTATCTACCTGGAGAGGAGAGGGTTACTACTTTAGTTACCTCTCCTCTACCTACCTGGAGAGGGTTACTACTTTAGTTACCTCTCCTCTATCTACCTGGAGAGGAGAGGGTTACAACTTTAGTTACCTCTCCTCTACCTACCTGGAGAGGAGAGGGTTACTACTTTAGTTACCTCTCCTCTATCTACCTGGAGAGGAGAGGGTTACTACTTTAGTTACCTCTCCTCTATCTACCTGGAGAGGAGAGGGTTACAACTTTAGTTACCTCTCCTCTACCTACCTGGAGAGGGTTACAACTTTAGTTACCTCTCCTCTATCTACCTGGAGAGGAGAGGGTTACAACTTTAGTTACCTCTCCTCTACCTACCTGGAGAGGGGGTTACAACTTTAGTTACCTCTCCTCTACCTACCTGGAGAGGAGAGGGTTACAACTTTAGTTACCTCTCCTCTATCTACCTGGAGAGGAGAGGGTTACAACTTTAGTTACCTCTCCTCTATCTACCTGGAGAGGAGAGGGTTACAACTTTAGTTACCTCTCCTCTATCTACCTGGAGAGGAGAGGGTTACTACTTTAGTTACCTCTCCTCTATCTACCTGGAGAGGAGAGGGTTACTACTTTAGTTACCTCTCCTCTATCTACCTGGAGAGGAGAGGGTTACTACTTTAGTTACCTCTCCTCTACCTACCTGGAGAGGGTTACAACTTTAGTTACCTCTCCTCTATCTACCTGGAGAGGAGAGGGTTACTACTTTAGTTACCTCTCCTCTACCTACCTGGAGAGGAGAGGGTTACTACTTTAGTTACCTCTCCTCTATCTACCTGGAGAGGAGAGGGTTACTACTTTAGTTACCTCTCCTCTATCTACCTGGAGAGGAGAGGGTTACTACTTTAGTTACCTCTCCTCTATCTACCTGGAGAGGAGAGGGTTACTACTTTAGTTACCTCTCCTCTATCTACCTGGAGAGGAGAGGGTTACTACTTTAGTTACCTCTCCTCTATCTACCTGGAGAGGAGAGGGTTACTACTTTAGTTACCTCTCCTCTACCTACCTGGAGAGGAGGTTGATCAGACATATTTGTAGTAATTAGTCATTTGTCTACTTAAAAGGGACTTCTCAAAATATTCTATGGCCATTGATCTAGAGTAGTGCACTATATAGAGAACAGGGTGCCATTGGGTCCTGGTCTAGAGTAGTGCACTATATAGAGAACAGGGTGGGTCCTGGTATAAAGTAGTGCACTATATAGGGAATAGGGTGGGTCCTGGTCTATAGTAGTGCACTATATAGGGAATAGGGTGGGTCCTGGTCTAAAGTAGTGCACTATATAGGGAATAGGGTGGGTCCTGGTCTAGAGTAGTGTACTATATAGGGAATGTGTGGTCCATACCAGAGGAACCCAGAAGGCCATGCCCCAGGCCTTGGGTAGCAGCAGGTCCCATCCCGCCCCCCAGGACCCCATCTCTGTGCCCTGGCTCTTCCCAGACTGCTGCAACAGTAGGACGGGTACTCTACCCTGCAGGGGGGTGGGGAGTCTGGAGCCTGGGACCAGAACATCATTACGTAGTCTGTTTACTTCCTGTAGACAGAGAGAAGACTGGATATGGGAGACAAACCACGTTTCCATCTGAGGTTTTTATGCAAGTTACACCGTATGGAAATAAATCAACACAGGTGTGATACAATTTCAACAGAAATGTTCCTTTGACATGGTAGGATATTTATTTTGTTGGTAAAAATGTATTATGTCAGGCCATGATATGCTACGTTGTACTACGACGTGGTAAACCGGGAGAATGCTCCAGAACGCCTAGAGAATGCTCCAGAACCTGACAGTGAACTGTTGTCTAGGGAGAATGTTCCAGAACCTGACAGTGAACTGTTGTCTAGGGAGAATGTTCCAGAACCTGACAGTGAACTGTTGTCTAGGGAGAATGTTCCAGAACCTGACAGTGAACTGTTGTCTAGGGAGAATGTTCCAGAACCTGACAGTGAACTGTTGTCTAGGGAGAATGTTCCAGAACCTGACAGTGAACTGTTGTCTAGGGAGAATGTTCCAGAACCTGACAGTGAACTGTTGTCTAGGGAGAATGTTCCAGAACCTGACAGTGAACTGTTGTCTAGGGAGAATGTTCCAGAACCTGACAGTGAACTGTTGTCTAGGGAGAATGTTCCAGAACCTGACAGTGAACTGTTGCCTAGGGAGAATGCTCCAGATCCTGTCAGTGAACTGTTGTCTAGAGAGAATGCTCCAGAACGCCTAGAGAATGCTCCAGAACGCCTAGAGAATGCTCCAGAACGCCTAGAGAATGCTCCAGAACCTGACAGTGAACTGTTGTCTAGGGAGAATGTTCCAGAACCTGACAGTGAACTGTTGTCTAGGGAGAATGTTCCAGAACCTGACAGTGAACTGTTGTCTAGGGAGAATGTTCCAGAACCTGACAGTGAACTGTTGTCTAGGGAGAATGCTCCAGAACCTGACAGTGAACTGTTGTCTAGGGAGAATGCTCCAGAACCTGACAGTGAACTGTTGTCTAGAGAGAATGTTCCAGAACCTGACAGTGAACTGTTGTCTAGGGAGAATGCTCCAGAACCTGACAGTGAACTGTTGTCTAGAGAGAATGCTCCAGAACCTGACAGGAAACAGTTTCTGTGAATGCTCTAGAACCTGACAGGAAACAGTTTCTGTGAATGCGATGGTAACCCATCTAACTTGTATTGTTAATAGATTAGGGAATTAAACAACAGAAGGTATGTTTATGTGTCCTACATCATCACACACACAGACTTTAACCTGCAACAAGTCAATGTGATGGAAACACATCTGGCGGGAAAATGTGCATATTGTTTTTAAATGCTGATTGTTTTATATTCACATGAAAATCTGTCTCCAATTGGATAGAAACCTGGGTACAAACGCAGTCAAAGATTCAATCTAACAGCAGCGTGGATTCTTGAAGAACAATCAAACACAAGGAAAACATATTGGTCTCTTCTTCCTGGGCTGAGTCTCCTGGGGGGGGGACATACATTTAGTGACTCTTCTTCCTGGGTTGAGTCTCCTGGGGGGGGGTGACTCTTCTTCCTGGGTTGAGTCTCCTGGGGGGACATTTAGTGACTCTTCTTCCTGGGAGTCTGGGGTCTTTAGTGACCTTCTTCCTGGGTTGAGGGGGGGACATACATTTAGTGACTCTTCTTCCTGGGTGAGTCTCCAGGGGGGGACATACATTTAGTGACTCTTCTTCCTGGGTTGAGTCTCCTCATACATTTAGTGACTCTTCTTCCTGGGTTGAGTCTCCAGGGGGGATATTTATGACTAGTCTCCTGGGGGGGGCAACAGACTCTTCTTCCTGGGTTGAGTCTCCAGGGGGACGTGACTCTTCTTCCTGGGCTGAGTCTCCTGGGGGACCTTTTAGTGACTCTTCTTCCTGGGTTGAGTCTCCTGGGGGGGGACCATTTAGTGACTCTTCTTCCTGGGTTGAGTCTCCTGGAGGACATACATTTAGTGACTCTTCTTCCTGTGGGACATACCCTGGGTAGAGTCTTCATACATTTAGTAATGATATATTAAACAGACATGGCGCTATGGTTCAGTACCTGGTCTGTCATCTTGTTGTGTGTGACGTTGTCACGGACAGACCGGTCCCACAGGGAACTCTGGCTGAGGGGTTCAGGGATCCCCTTCAACATCAGTTCCCTCCTCCTCTCCTCGTTCACTCCTGAAACAACAGAGGGCATAGTGCCGTATGACCAGGTACTCAGGAGAGTCACCAAACTGTGTTGAGTAGGCCAGAGGAAGCACACAACTAGTTGGCAACATCTACAGCATCCCCGAGTAGCTCTATAGGGCCTACATCCACTAAATAAGGAAGTGGGTGATGCAACCCCCAGCCAGGTACTAAAAAGGTAAATAAGGAAGTGGGTGACGCAACCCCCAGCCAGGTACTAAAAGGTCAGTAAGGAAGTGGGTGACGCAACCCCCAGCCAGGTACTAAAAGGTCAATAAGGAAGTGGGTGATGCAACCCCTAAAAAGGTAAATAAGGAAGTGGGTGACAGCCAGGTACTAAAAGGTCAGTAAGGAAGTGGGTGACGCAACCCCAGCCAGGTACTAAAAGGTCAGTAAAGGAAGTGGGTGATGCAACCCCCAGCCAGGTACTAAAAAGGTAAATAAGGAAGTGGGTGACGCAACCCCCAGCCAGGTACTAAAAGGTCAATAAGGAAGTGGGTGTGAACCTCTGAGGGCGTGGTCTGAGCACAGGGTCCTGCCAGGATTCGAACCTGGGACATCTGCATGGACGAGCAGAGGCTCCCCAGGAGCACAGGACCAGAGAATGACCCACAGAATCTCCCTACCCACAAAGCCTCAGGACCTATTACCATCACATTCATAAACACAGGGTCCTGTTCAGCAGGGAACAAATCTATGACATTTTCTTGGATGCGTTCTCATTTGAATATTAGGTAGTCGGCTACGTCACAGTTTCACTCTGATTGAAAAGGTTGTGTTCTGAACATGGCCCAGGTAGAATCACCCTAAAGGAGAACTAATGTAAACTATAACGGACATGTCTGAACCACCCCCACCCTGTCTCCTGGCTCATAGGTTACCATGGCTACTGGCTCAGAGGTTACCATAGAATCACCCTAAAGGAGAACTAATGATGTAATGTAAACTATATCGGACATGTCTGAACCACCCCCACACTGTCTCCTGGCTCAGAGGTTACCATGGCTACTGACTCAGGGGTTACCATGGCTACTGGCTCAGGGGTTACCATGGCTACTGGCTCAGAGGTTACCATAGAATCACCCTAAAGGAGAACTAATGATGTAATGTAAACTATATCGGACCTGTCTGAACCACCCCCACCCTGTCTCCTGGCTCAGAGGTTACCATGGCTACTGACTCAGGGGTTACCATGGCTACTGGCTCAGGGGTTACCATGGAATCACCCTAAAGGAGAACTAATGATGTAATGTAAACTATATTGGACCTGTCTGAACCACCCCACCCTGTATCCTGGCTCAGAGGTTACCATGGCTACTGGCTCAGGGGTTACCATGGCTACTGGCTCAGGGGTTACCATGGCTACTGGCTCAGGGGTTACCATGGCTACTGGCTCAGGGGTTACCATGGCTACTGGCTCAGGGGTTACCATGGCTACTGGCTCAGGGGTTACCATGGCTACTGGCTCAGGGGTTACCATGGCTACTGGCTCAGAGGTTACCATGGCTACTGGCTCAGAGGTTACCTTGTGCCTTCCTGATGTCGGACACGGCCTTGCTTCTCTTGTTTGGTAAGGTCAATCTGGGGTCATCCACTGTCAGACCCAGAACTGAGCCGGCTGGGACCTCCGCTGTGGAGTACACACCTGAGGGGAGAAGACAGGACAGACATGGAGGTACGCTTTGGAGGGGAGGAGAGACATGAGGTACGCTTTGGAGGGAGGAGAGACAAGACAGACATGAGGTACGCTTTGGAGGGGAGACAGGACAGACATGAGGTACGCTTTGGAGGGGAGACAGGACAGACATGAGGTTTTAACTCCAACCCTGTTCCTGGAGAGAAACCCTCCTGGAGGTTTTAACTCCAACCCTGTTCCTGGAGAGGGACCCTCCTGGAGGTTTTAACTCCAACCCTGTTCCTGGAGAGAGACCCTCCTGGAGGTTTTAACTCCAACCCTGTTCCTGGAGAGAAACCCTCCTGTAGGTTTTAACTCCAACCCTGTTCCTGGAGAGAAACCCTCCTGTAGGTTTTAACTCCAACCCCAATCTAGTGCACCTGATTTTAATGATTAGCTGGTTGATAAGCTGAATCAGGATAGTTACAACTGGGGTCGGAGTTAAAACCTACAGGAGGGTTTCTCTCCACGAACAGGGTCGGAGTTAAAACCTTACAGGAGGATATCTCTCCAGGAACAGGGTTAGAGTTAAAACCTACAGGAGGGTCTCTCTCCAGGAACAGGGTTGGAGTTAAAACCTACTACAGGAGGGTCTCTCTCCAGGAACAGGGTTGGAGTTAAAACCTACTACAGGAGGGTCTCTCTCCAGGAACAGGGTTGGAGAGCCCTGATCTAATCTAATCTAATGAATGTAGGTAATGAATGAGGAATGTAGTTGTGAGGAACCCACCTCTGAGCATGTTGAAGACACCAGCTTGTTGTTGATGAAGAGACATGTTACAGTCGTCTCTGCAGTGATCTGGCCACCAGAAGGGAGATGGTCTGGATTTACCTGGAGCCTGGAATACAGATAAAACACCTGACTAACACCTTACACTGGAACAAACAGGATGTCGTCTCCAGACAAATCATCCCAGGTGATTAGCTGGCCTCCAGACAAATCATCCCAGGTGATTAGCTGGCCTCCAGACAAATCATCCCAGGTGATTAGCTGGCCTCCAGACAAATCATCTCAGGTGATTAGCATCCCAGGTGATTAGCTGGCCTCCAGACAAATCATCCCAGGTGATTAGACAAATGGTGATTAGCTGGCCTCCAGACAAATCATCCCAGGTGATTAGCTGGCCTCCAAATCATCCCAGGTGATTAGCAAAAATCATCCCAGGTGATTAGCTGGCCTCCAGACAAATCATCCCAGGTGATTAGCTGGCCTCCAGACAAATCATCTCAGGTGATTAGCTGGCCTCCAGACAAATCATCTCAGGTGATTAGCTGGCCTCCAGACAAATCATCCCAGGTGATTAGCTGGCCTCCAGACAAATCATCTCAGGTGATTAGCTGGCCTCCAGACAAATCATCTCAGGTGATTAGCTGTCCTCCAGATAAATCATCTCAGGTGATTAGCTGTCCTCTAGATAAATCATCCCAGGTGATTAGCTGTCCTCTAGATAAATCATCCCAGGTGATTAGCTGGTCTCCAGACAAATCATCCCAGGTGATTAGCTGTCCTCTAGATAAATCATCCCAGGTTCTTACATCAGTGTGTGTGGCAGGGGCCAGGGTTTCAGTCAGAACGGAATGTGATAGAGGTCCAATCAGACGATACCGCACCATCTCCATGGTGAGGTCACTGCAAAACAGTAAACAACAACATTCAGGAAGTCCACATGGTTGAGAATAAAGGGAGGAGTTTAAAAAAGGGAAGGGTTTTTATAAAGGGAGGGGTTTTATAAAGGGAGGGGTTTTATAAAGGGAGGGGTTTTATAAAGGGAGGGGTTTAATAAAGGGAGGGGTTTATAAAGGGGGGGTTTATAAAGGGAGGGGTTTTATAAAGGGAGGGGTTTTATAAAGGGAGGGGTTTTATAAAGGGAGGGGTTTAATAAAGGGAGGGGTTTAATAAAGGGAGGGGTTTTATAAAATTGATAGAAAACTCTAAAATATGACTAAATGACTATACCAGTGGTACCAGTCAGAACCCACCTAATGACTATACCAGTGAGAACCCACCTGATGACTATACCAGTCAGAACCCACCTGATGACTATACCAGTGGTACCAGTCAGAACCCACCTGATGACTAGACCAGTGGTACCAGTCAGAACCCACCTGATGACTATACCAGTGGTACTGGACCTCCAGGTTACGGGTGTGGTAGCAGAAATGGTACTGCATCCCAGGAGCTTCTTGGCTGGTGGCCCAGCAGCCTCAGGCTCCCTGGAGGACCACTTCCTCTTAGAACCAGAACCAGAGGCCTGCACCGCCTCAGGACCAGCCCCAGGACCGGGGGCCAAGGTGGGGGTAGGGGCTGGCTGTGGGACAGGGAGGTCCACTGGAGCAGGTGGAAGGACAGCCTCAGAACACTGACAGACAGCCTGCAGCTCTGGGAGGAGGTCCTGACACAGAGCACAGGGCACAGTCACGACACGGGGCACAGTCACGACACGGGGCACAGTCACGACACGGGGCACAGTCACGACACGGGGCACAGTCACGACACGGGCACAGTCACGACACGGGCACAGTCACGACAGTCACGACACGGGCACAGTCACGACACGGGGCACAGTCACGACACGGGGCACAGTCACGACACGGGGCACAGTCACATCTGATTGATAGTACTTTCCGATCCCAAAAGGGACATCTGATTGGATAGTACTTGACCGATCCCAAAGGGGACATCTGATTGGATAGTACGACCGATCCCAAAGGGGACATCTGATTGGATAGTACTTGACCGATCCCAAAGGGGCACAGATTGAATAGTACATCCCAAAGGGGACATCTGATTGGATAGTACTTGACCGATCCCAAAGGGGACATCTGATTGATAGTACTTGAAAAGGGGACATCTGATTGGATACTTGACCGATCCCAAAGGGGACATCTGATTGGATAGTACCAAAAGGGGACATCTGATTGGATAGTACTTGACCGATCCCAAAGGGGACATCTGATTGGACATCCCAAAGGGGACATCTGATTGGATAGTACTTGACCGATCCCAAAGGGGACATCTGATTGGATAGTACTTGACCGATCCCAAAGGGGACATCTGATTGGATAGTACTTGACCGATCCCAAAGGGGACATCTGATTGGATAGTACTTGACCGATCCCAAAGGGGACATCTGATTGGATAGTACTTGACCGATCCCAAAGGGGACATCTGATTGGATAGTACTTGACCGATCCCAAAGGGGACATCTGATTGGATAGTACTTTACCGATCCCAAAGTGGACATCTGATTGGATAGTACTTGACCGATCCCAAAGTGGACATCTGATTGGATAGTACTTGACCGATCCCAAAGGGGACATCTGATTGGATAGTACTTTACCGATCCCAAAGTGGACATCTGATTGGATAGTACTTGACCGATCCCAAAGGGGACATCTGATTGGATAGTACTTGACCGATCCCAAAGGGGACATCTGATTGGATCCCAAAGGGGACATCTGATTGGATAGTACTCCCAAAGGGGACATCTGATTGGATAGTACCGATCCCAAAGGGGACATCTGATTGGATAGTACTTGACCGATCCCAAACATCTGGGGACATCCCAAAGGGGACATGATTGTAGTACACCATCCCAAAGGGGACATCTGATTATAGAGTCCCAAAGGGGACATCTGATTGGATAGTACTTGACCGATCCCAAAGGGGACATCTGAGTGCACCAGATTAGAGACACCAATAAAGACACCATCAATCAATAGTTAAATGGTTGTTCAACACTTCTACTACTGATTGATTCTGCATATTAGTCCCTCTGACCGTTTTCATGGTGGGGTGAGCCCAGATCCACAGCTGTCTGTGTGTTGATCCCTGGGAGCCCTGGTCCTCCTGGCCCCCCCGGCCCTGCGTTCTGGGTCTCCAGAGGAATGTGACAGGCCCCAGGGGCTGGAGAGGGTACTGTCCTGCTCTGTACACCACCACACTGCCCTGTCTGCTGCCTGACACACACATGGCTGCTGCAAACGTAGGCCCTGCAGGTACAACACACGTCATCGTCAATAATACTGTAAAGCAGCGAGTCACATACAGTGCCTTGCGAAAGTATTCGGCCCCCTTGAACTTTGCGACCTTTTGCCACATTTCAGGCTTCAAACATAAAGATATAAAACTGTATTTTTTTGTGAAGAATCAACAACAAGTGGGACACAATCATGAAGTGGAACGACATTTATTGGATATTTCAAACTTTTTTAACAAATCAAAAACTGAAAAATTGGGCGTGCAAAATTATTCAGCCCCTTTACTTTCAGTGCAGCAAACTCTCTCCAGACGTTCAGTGAGGATCTCTGAATGATCCAATGTTGACCTAAATGACTAATGATGATAAATACAATCCACCTGTGTGTAATCAAGTCTCCGTATAAATGCACCTGCACTGTGATAGTCTCAGAGGTCCGTTAAAAGCGCAGAGAGCATCATGAAGAACAAGGAACACACCAGGCAGGTCCGAGATACTGTTGTGAAGAAGTTTAAAGCCGGATTTGGATACAAAAAGATTTCCCAAGCTTTAATCATCCCAAGGAGCACTGTGCAAGCGATAATATTGAAATGGAAGGAGTATCAGACCACTGCAAATCTACCAAGACCTGGCCGTCCCTCTAAACTTTCAGCTCATACAAGGAGAAGACTGATCAGAGATGCAGCCAAGAGGCCCATGATCACTCTGGATGAACTGCAGAGATCTACAGCTGAGGTGGGAGACTCTGTCCATAGGACAACAATCAGTCGTATATTGCACAAATCTGGCCTTTATGGAAGAGTGGCAAGAAGAAAGCCATTTCTTAAAGATATCCATAAAAAGTGTCGTTTAAAGTTTGCCACAAGCCACCTGGGAGACACACCAAACATGTGGAAGAAGGTGCTATGGTCAGATGAAACCAAACCAAACCAAACCACTTTTTGGCAACAATGCAAAATGTTATGTTTGGCGTAAAAGCAACACAGCTCATCACCCTGAACACACCATCCCCACTGTCAAACATGGTGGTGGCAGCATCATGGTTTGGGCCTGCTTTTCTTCAGCAGGGACAGGGAAGATGGTTAAAATTGATGGGAAGATGGATGGAGCCAAATACAGGACCATTCTGGAAGAAAACCTGATGGAGTCTGCAAAAGACCTGAGACTGGGACGGAGATTTGTCTTCCAACAAGACAATGATCCAAAACATAAAGCAAAATCTACAATGGAATGGTTCAAAAATAAACATCCAGGTGTTAGAATGGCCAAGTCAAAGTCCAGACCTGAATTCAATCGAGAATCTGTGGAAAGAACTGAAAACTGCTGTTCACAAATGCTCTCCATCCAACCTCACTGAGCTCGAGCTGTTTTGCAAGGAGGAATGGGAAAACATTTCAGTCTCTCGATGTGCAAAACTGATAGAGACATACCCCAAGCGACTTACAGCTGTAATCGCAGCAAAAGGTGGCGCTACAAAGTATTAACTTAAGGGGGCTGAATAATTTTGCACGCCCAATTATTCAGTTTTTGATTTGTTAAAAAAGTTTGAAATATCCAATAAATGTCGTCCCACTTGTTGATTCTTCACAAAAAAATACAGTTTTATATCTTTATGTTTGAAGCCTGAAATGTGGCAAAAGGTCGCAAAGTTCAAGGGGGCCGAATACTTTCGCAAGGCACTGTATTTGTTAGACCACCCGTCTCAAAGCTTTTTCATACAGTTGGTTCACATTTTCAAACTTTATACTGAAATACTTGTATATCAATCAAGACTGATGCTGCGTTTAGACCAGGGACATGAAGATCAGTCATACCAGTCGGCATAGCGATGCTGCGTTTAGACGAGGGACATAAAGATCAGTCATACCAGTCGGCAGAGCGATGCTGCGTTTAGACGAGGGACATGAAGATCAGTCATACCAGTCGGCAGAGCGATGCTGCGTTTAGACGAGGAACATGAAGATCAGTCATACCAGTCGGCAGAGCGGGACAAGAAAGCAAGGAAGAGGCTGGCGGCAAAAACAAGCCGGCACGACGGTACGCGTTGCTACGGTGATTTCACTAAACTATAGTCCAGTTTCATGCAGTTACTATAGTTACTATAGTCCAGTTCCATGCAGTTACTCGTTACTATAGCCCAGTTCCATGCTGTTTCTATAGTTACTATAGCTCAGTTCCATACTGTTACTATAGTTACTATAGTCCAGTTCCATGCTGTTACTATAGTTACTATAGCCCAGTTCCATACTGTTACTATAGTTACTATAGTCCAGTTCCATGCTGTTACTATAGTTACTATAGTCCAGTTCCATGCTGTTACTATAGTTACTATAGTCCAGTTCCATACTGTTACTATAGTTACTATAGTCCAGTTCCATGCTGTTACTATAGTTACTATAGTCCAGTTCCATACTGTTACTATAGTTACTATAGTCCAGTTCCATACTGTTACTATAGTTACTATAGTCCAGTTCCATACTGTTACTATAGTCCAGTTCCATACTGTTACTATAGTTACTATAGTTCCATACTGTTACTATAGTTTCCATACTGTTACTATAGTCCAGTTCCATACTGTTACTATAGTTACTATAGTCCAGTTCCATACTGTTACTATAGTTACTATAGTTTCCATACTGTTACTATAGTTACTATAGTCCAGTTCCATACTGTTACTATAGTTACTATAGTCCAGTTCCATACTGTTACTATAGTCCAGTTCCATACTGTTACTATAGTTACTATAGTCCAGTTCCATACAGTTACTATAGTTACTATAGTCCAGTTCCATACTGTTACTATAGTTACTATAGTTCAGTTCCATACTGTTACTATAGTCCAGTTCCATACTGTTACTATAGTCCAGTTCCATACTGTTACTATAGTCCAGTTCCATACTGTTACTATAGTCCAGTTCCATGCTGTTACTATAGTTACTATAGTCCAGTTCCATACTGTTACTATAGTCCAGTTCCATGCTGTTACTATAGTCCAGTTCCATGCTGTTACTATAGTCCTATAGTCCAGTTCCATGCTGTTACTATAGTCACTCCATGCTGTTACTATAGTCCAGTTCCATACTGTTACTATAGTTACTATAGTCCAGTTCCATGTTACTATAGTTACTATAGTCCAGTTCCATACTGTTACTATAGTCCAGTTCCATACTGTTACTATAGTCCAGTTCCATACTGTTACTATAGTCCAGTTCCATGCTGTTACTATAGTTACTATAGTCCAGTTCCATGCTGTTACTATAGTCCAGTTCCATGCTGTTACTATAGTCCAGTTCCATACTGTCACTATAGTTACTATAGTCCAGTTCCATACTGTTACTATAGTTACTATAGTCCAGTTCCATACTGTTACTATAGTTACTATAGTCCAGTTCCATACTGTTACTATAGTCCAGTTCCATACTGTTACTATAGTCCAGTTCCATACTGTTACTATAGTTACTATAGTCCAGTTCCATACTGTTACTATAGTCCAGTTCCATGCTGTTACTATAGTCCAGTTCCATACTGTCACTATAGTTACTATAGTCCAGTTCCATACTGTTACTATAGTTACTATAGTCCAGTTCCATACTGTTACTATAGTTACTATAGTCCAGTTCCATACTGTTACTATAGTTACTATAGTCCAGTTCCATGCTGTTACTATAGTTACTATAGTCCAGTTCCATACTGTTACTATAGTTACTATAGTCCAGTTCCATGCTGTTACTATAGTCCAGTTCCATACTGTTACTATAGTTACTATAGTCCAGTTCCATACTGTTACTATAGTTACTATAGTCCAGTTCCATACTGTTACTATAGTCCAGTTCCATACTGTTACTATAGTCCAGTTCCATACTGTTACTATAGTCCAGTTCCATACTGTTATTATAGTTACTATAGTCCAGTTCCATGCTGTTACTATAGTCCAGTTCCATGCTGTTACTATAGTCCAGTTCCATGCTGTTACTATAGTCCAGTTCCATACTGTCACTATAGTTACTTTTGTCCAGTTCCATACTGTTACTATAGTTTCAGTTCCATACTGTTACTATAGTATCCTTCAACACTACTTCTGCTCCTTCAGTTAGTCCCTACAGCCACTGCTGTGAGAATAGCTATTGCATTGAATACATCTCCTGATCTCCTATTGCCTTTGTGGTTCACTGATAGATCTAGGACTGAACTTTTCAGACGCTCCCAACCCGTTTCCCATGGTTTCACTGATAGATCTAGGACTGAACTTTTCAGACGCTCCCTTCCCGTCTCCCAACATCGCAAATGATGTTCTGCTACAGTCGGTATCAGTGGATAAATCTTCCCCGTGGTCAGGGCGGCAGGGTAGCCTAGTGGTTAGAGCATTGGACTAGTAACCGAAAGGTTGCAAGTTCAAATCCCCGAGCTGACTGGGTACAAATCTGTTGTTCTGCCCCCTGAACAGGCAGTTAACCCACTGTTCCTAGGCCGTCATTGAAAATAAGAACCTGTTCTTAACTGACTTGCCTGGTAAAATAAAGGAAAAATAAATAAAGGGTAGGAATACACCTCAACACAGGGCCGATCTGTACAGGGCCGATCTGTACACCCCTTTGTTACCGAAAATCCCACCTTCCTGTTACAGTCCCACCTTTGGTGTCCCCAGTCCCACAGGAATTGATAGCAGCCTTCCTGTTACCCAGTCCCCAAGGTGGCCCACCTTCCCTGTTACCCTCACCCAATCCCACCTTCCCGGTACCCTCACCCAGTCCCACCTTCCCGTCTACCCTGTAGCTCACCCAGTCCCACCTTCCCGTTACCCTCACCCAGTCCCACCTTCCCGTTACCCTCACCCAGTCCCACCTTCCCGTTACCCTCAGTCCCACCTCCCACCTTCCCGTGACCCTCACCCAGTCCCACCTTCCCGTGGCTTCCTGTCTACCCAGGAACCTTCCCGTCTGTACCCAGTCCCACCTTCTGGTGAGGTCCCACCTTCCTGTCTACAGGAATCCCACCTTCCCTAGTCCTTCTGGTGTGGCCCTGTCTACAGGAATCCCAGCTTCCTTTATCTGGTGAATGGCTTCCTGTCCTCACCCTGTCCCAACGCTGGCTGTTATAAACGGACGGAGAGATTAGTGTTGCTGGAAGAATATCCAACATAACACTCAGTCACATGTTTCTTAAATCACACTCTGCAGGAGATGCTATTATTACAGAGAACTTCCCTTCTGGTGAGGTGGCTTCCTGTCTACAGGAATCTGTAGCTAGTCTTTCTGGTGAGGTGGCTTCCTGTCTACAAGAATCTGTAGCTAGTCCTTCTGGTGAGGTGGCTTCCTGTATACAGGAATCTGTAGCTAGTCCTTCTGGTGAGGAATCTGTAGCTAGTCCTTCTGGTGAGGTGGCTTCCTGTCTACAGGAATCTGTAGCTAGTCCTTCTGGTGAGGCTTCCTGGGAATCTGTCTAGTCCTTCTGGTGAGGTGGCTTCCTGTCTACAGGAATCTGTAGCTAGTCCTTCTGGTGAGGTGGCTTCCTGTCTACAGGAATCTGTAGCTAGTCCTTCTGGTGAGGTGGCTTCCTGTCTACAGGAATCTGTAGCTAGTCCTTCTGGTGAGGTGGCTTCCTGTCTACAGGAATCTGTAGCTAGTCCTTCTGGTGAGGTGGCTTCCTGTCTACAGGAATCTGTAGCTAGTCCTTCTGGTGAGGTGGCTTCCTGTCTACAGGAATCTGTAGCTAGTCCTTCTGGTGAGGTGGCTTCCTGTCTACAGGAATCTGTAGCTCGTCTTTTAAGAGTTGTACTTTCTTCGATGAACCCCCTTCACTAAAAGTTGCCAATCGTGTCTGAAATGACAACACCCTCTCTGCTACTCTCACCATGATCTGGGTATGTGTGGCGTTCAACTAGTCTTCATATCAGTCTCTATATTGTGTACAGTGAGCCGTCCTTCCTCTACTGCGAGCTATTCAATGATTTCACTTTACACAGAGATGTCGTTCCCCAGCGACTCTATTACTCACTTCCCTAATTCATGAGCCTCACAAATCCCCCCCCCCCACCACCACCACCACCAGTCATTTTCAATTCCGCTTTCCCCAATTCCCTGTACATCAACGCCTTGGTTTTTGGGACTCCATAGAATGCACGGATATCCTGCCAGAATCTGTAAACTAACACCCTCATGGAAACACTGTCTTAGAGACGATGTACTTCGCCTCCGGCCTCAAATGCACTTGCACCTAGATCATTCCATCGAACCCATAACATGTTAATCCCTACTGCTTGGCCACTTATATAGTTATAAACACACTAAAAGACAAATTAGTCCGTTTCCAACAACACCTCATCTGGAACAGTGATCGCTCACATGTTCCACGTCAACCGGAAAACATATTGGACTGGAACAGTGAAGAGAGAGACTGATCATGTGTTCCCTGTTGGTTATGCCTTTTACCCAGTCTGATCATGTGTTCCCTGTTGGTTATGCCTTTTACCCAGTCTGATCATGTGTTCCCTGTTGGTTATGCCTTTTACCCAGTCTGATCATGTGTTCCCTGTTGGTTATGCCTTTTACCCAGTCTGATCATGTGTCCCCTGTTGGTTATCACTTTTACCCAGTCTTCATCATCATCCTCATCTTCGTGTGTCAAACAAAGTCTCTAGTATCAAAGTCCCAATTAGCCCGAGCTACCATATAGTGGGTTGGCTGATACCCTCCCCCTCGGGGGACATGTAAAGATAGGGCACTATTGCCATAACCTCAAGAGAGGCCAGGCTAGAACAGTTTAGGGCTTTTCTGATTCAGGAAATCCAGACAAATTACTACATTCACAACTTTCTTAATAAAACATTTCTGAGACAAAATGTCAAAAGAGCATAACAGCAACACTGTTGAAATGTAGCTTCTACTCCCTTATCTTGGTGACCTCACAGTTACAGGGTCAGGGAGTTAGAGAACGAACCGTTGGGGAGAAATCCCATACCATACAGCTGACCCAATCCTGCTGAGATTCGTATGGAAGACAAATCAAACAAAACATTATACTGAAATCTCACCCAATGTTCTCTAGCCTTTCTAGTGAGGGTGATCGGGCCTCACCAGGAAGTCAGAACAAGAGGTCAGAGGTCATTCAACACCATTAAGTGAGTCCCTTTTCTTTCCCTGTACTTCAGACTCATTTTTTTAAAGACATTTCAAAAACCATTCTGTGTACCAGGTTTACATTGGGTTTCCTTACTACATTTCTTATCCGGAGAACTTACATGTGTGGACCCAAAACTCTGACAGATACAGGAAATATCATTTGTGTGCCCTTTAAGGTGAATCCTTTCTAACGCGTGAAGAACCTACTAACGACGCCACGTAATTAAATCAGACACGGAGTTAACACCACTTACAAATACTCATAACCGGTGTGAGTACGTAATTAAATCAGACACGGTAAAACTGTACCAACTGACCGACTCACAACACCATCTGAATGATCTATTACATTGTACCAACACCATCTGAATGATCTATTACATTGTACCAACACCATCTGAATGATCTATTACATTGTACCAACACCATCTGAATGATCTATTACATTGTACCAACACCATCTGAATGATCTATTACATTGTACCAACACCATCTGAATGATCTATTACATTGTACCAACACCATCTGAATTATCTATTACATTGTACCAACACCATCTGAATGATCTATTACATTGTACCAACACCATCTGAATTATCTATTACATTGAAATGTTCCGTCAGCAGGGAAATGCTGACCCATTAGATCCTGTTTGCTACATTAACTCCATATTCCAGACAAATTGGTAGATTTGTTGGGCACTTCTTTTAGCACATCCATGGCTTTGCTATAGTTCCCCCCTTCTTATAGTTCCCCCCCTTCGTATAGTTCCCCCCTTCGTATAGTTCCCCCTTCTTCTAGTTCCCCCTTTTGTACCCGGAGTGTCAGAAACCACGGATGCCATTTTACCGGTGGTTATTTCTACGACTCTCTGGACGGTGTCCGGGGTGTTTACGTTTCCTCTAATACACACCATCTATGAACCATTCCCAAAAGTAGAGATACCCACTTCCCCTCGGAGAGTAGTTAGGGTATTTGTGCCGATTAAAATTGCTCACGGCACCTGATACCTTGAATTACAACCAAATACTGAAGCGTCTGCCAGTTTACTATTGGAGACTACGGGACACCTAATGTCTGCCAGTTTACTACAGGAGAATACAGGACACCTAATGTCTGCCAGTTTACTACGGGACACCTAATGTCTGCCAGTTTACTATTGGAGACTACGGGACACCTAATGTCTGCCAGTTTACTATTGGAGACTACGGGACACCTAATGTCTGCCAGTTTACTATTGGAGACTACGGGACACCTAATGTCTGCCAGTTTACTATTGGAGACTACAGGACACCTAATGTCTGCCAGTTTACTATTGGAGACTACAGGACACCTAATGTCTGCCAGTTTACTATTGGACAATACAGGACACCTAATGTCTGCCAGTTTACTATTGGAGAATACAGGACACCTAATGTCTGCCAGTTTACTATTGGAGACTACAGGACACCTAATGTCTGCCAGTTTACTACTGGAGACTACGGGACACCTAATGTCTGCCAGTTTACTACTGGAGACTACAGGACACCTAATGTCTGCCAGTTTACTACAGGAGACTACAGGACACCTAATGTCTGCCAGTTTACTACAGGACACCTAATGTCTGCCAGTTTACTATTGGAGAATACAGGACACCTAATGTCTGCCAGTTTACTATTGGAGAATACAGGACACCTAATGTCTGCCAGTTTACTATTGGAGAATACAGGACACCTAATGTCTGATTACCAGTGTCCACGCTCCACATGTCACTTGTTGTTGACGACACGCATTACCAAAATGATTCACAGTTGACTTCCTATTTCCACATAATCGGTCACGGTCCCCTGTCCCAATAAGGCAGAAACCAACCTCTTTACCTCTACTGCTAATAAACACAAATCATGTTCAAACAACGTATCAATTACTTTTTCTTTTCTAACCATGAATGTGGCTCTCCTCCAGAACGTACAGACAACCTCCCATCACAGTCCACATTCCCTCCTGTGGCTCTCCTCCAGAACGTACAGACAACCTCCCATCACAGTCCACATTCCCTCCTGTGGCTCTCCTCCAGAACGTACAGACAACCTCCCATCACAGTCCACATTCCCTCCTGTGGCTCTCCTCCAGAACATATAGACAACCTCCCATCACAGTCCCTCCTGTGGCTCTCCTCCAGAACGTACAGACAACCTCCAATCACAGTCCATATTCCCTCCTGTGGCTCTCCTCCAGAACGTACAGACAACCTCCCATCACAGTCCACATTCCCTCCTGTTGTCCTTCTCTACAACCTACCGTACTAGTACACAAGCATATCCCCCTACCGTACACAAGCATATCCCCCTACCGTACACAAGCATATCACCCTACCGTACACAAGCATATCAACCTACCGTACTAGTACACAAGCATATCACCCTACCGTACACAAGCATATCACCCTACCGTACTAGTACACAAGCATATCAACCTACCGTACACAAGCATATCAACCTACCGTACTAGAACACAAACTCATATCACCCTACCGTACACAAGCATATCAACCTACCGTACTAGTACACAAGCATATCACCCTACCGTACACAAGCATATCAACCTACCGTACTAGTACACAAGCATATCACCCTACCGTACACAAGTATCAACCTACCGTACTAGTACACAAGCATATCCCCCTACCGTACACAAGCATATCACCCTACCGTACACAAGCATATCACCCTACCGTACACAAGCATATCAACCTACCGTACTAGTACACAAGCATATCACCCTACCGTACACAAGCATATCAAGCTACCGTACACAAGCATATCAACCCTACCGTACACAAGCATATCACCCTACCGTACACAAGCATATCACCCTACCGTACACAAGCATATCACCCTACCGTAGTACACAAGCATATCAACCTACCGTACACAAGCATATCACCCTACCGTACACAAGCATATCACCCTACCGTACACAAGCATATCACCCTACCGTACACAAGCATATCAACCTACCGTACTAGTACACAAGCATATCACCCTACCGTACACAAGCATATCACCCCGTACCGCATATCCCCCTACACAAGCATATCAACCTACCGTACTAGAACACAAGCATATCACCCTACCGTATCTACCGTTTACAAGCATATCACCCTACCGTACACAAGCATATCACCCTACCGTACACAAGCATATCACCCTACCGTACTAGTACACAGCATATCACCCTACCGTACACAATATCACCCTATCTGCCCCCTACCGTACTAGAACACAAGCATATCAACCTACCGTACTACACAAGCATATCACCCTACCGTACACAAGCATATCAACCTACCATACACAAGCATATCAACCTACCGTACACAAGCATATCAACCTACCATACACAAGCATATCAACCTACCATACACAAGCATATCAACCTACCATACACAAGCATATCACCCTACCGTACACAAGCATATCAGTTTACCGTAGTTGGAGACACAAGCTGTGTTACCTAGTCTGCAGAGCATGCTGTGTTACACGGGACAGCTAATGCTGCGTTTACTAGTCGGAGAGCATATCACACCTACTGCGTTACTACAGGCATATGTCTGCTTTACCGTACAGAAGCATGTCAACCTTTACCAGTGGAGAGCATATCAACCTACCGTACTGCAAGTTTACTATCAGAATGCTACGTTACACGGCAAGCATATTACCAGTGTCACGCTACCACATGTACCACGGCAAGCGATGCTGTGTTACCAGTCGGCAGAGTTGATGCTGTGTTACCAGTCGGCAGAGCGATGCTGTGTTACCAGTCGGCAGAGACCATGCTGTGTTACCAGTCGGCAGAGAGATGCTGTGTTACCAGTCGGCAGAGCGATGCTGCGTTTAGACGAGGAACATGAAGATCAGTCATACCAGTCGGCAGAGCGGGACAAGAAAGCAAGGAAGAGGGTGGCGGCTAAAACAAGCCGGCGCGACGGCACGCCGTTGCTATGGTGATTTCACGAAACGGTCCAAATCAACATCCGGTAGAGAACACCACAGATGGTAAAAGGTGAAATATTTTTTAACTCTGGTGGCCAAGTCCCGTCTACCGTGGCGGCTGATGGCATTCACCGCCGTGCCTCAACGGCGTTTACCGTTGCGCTCCCGTTGAAAACAACGGACATCTTTGTTTGCCGTCTACCTCGTACCATCTAAAACGCAGCATGATTGACAATTGTGGTTGTTTGTTTGTTGAGGAGAGAAAACAAGAAAGCAAGTACTCACCAGTTTCCTTGCTGGTCAGCTTAGACAGAGCAGCTAACAGCTGTTCCCCTGGCCCCTGTAACTCCACACAGCAGTAGTACGACATGTCCTGGGTGGGGAGGGGGGCAGTATGTAACCCAAAGTGAATCCTCTAACACTTCAAAATATCATTTTACAGTTTGGAAACTGCAAAAAGACAAATTTACCAAAATGCTGTATTCATATCTGATCACACAGCAAACATTTAAAGTGGTTGTCGCTCATGTCTGTACCATGTGAACACCAGACCTGAGTAGAAAACAGTTTTAATTTATTATATACTTTAGAGACTACTACTGTAGAGATCCCACAGTAAACCTATTACAGAGACTACTACTGTAGAGATCCCACAGTAAACCTATTACAGAGACTACTACTGTAGAGATCCCACAGTAAACCTATTAGAGCTGTTACAGAGACTACTACTGTAGAGATCCCACAGCCTATTACAACCTACTACAGAGACTAGTACCTGTAGAGATACCCACCAGTAAACCTATTACAGAGACTACTACTGTAGAGATCCCACAGTAAACCTATTACAGAGACTACTACTGTAGAGATCCCACAGTAAACCTATTACAGAGACTACTACTGTAGAGATCCCCTACAGTAAACCTATTACAGAGACTACTACTGTAGAGATCCCACAGTAAACCTATTACAGAGACTACTACTGTAGAGATCCCACAGTAAACCTATTACAGAGACTACTACTGTAGAGATCCCACAGTAAACCTATTACAGAGACTACTACTGTAGAGATCCCACAGTAAACCTACAGAGACTACTACTGTAGAGATCCCACAGTAAACCTATTACAGAGACTACTACTGTACAGTAGATCCCACAGTAAACCTATTACAGAGACTACTACTGTAGAGATCCCACAAGACCTATACAGAGACTACTACTGTAGAGATCCCACAGTAAACAAGCATTACAGAGACTAAACCTACAGTAAACCTATTACAGAGACTACTACTGTAGAGATCCACAGCATAACCTAAACCTATTACAGAGACTACTACTGTAGAGATCCCACAGTAAACCTATTACAGAGACTACTACTGTAGAGATCCCACAGTAAACCTATTACAGAGACTACTACTGTAGAGATCCCACAGTAAACCTATTACAGAGACTACTACTGTAGAGATCCCACAGTAAACCTATTACAGAGACTACTACTGTAGAGATCCCACAGTAAACCTATTACAGAGACTACTACTGTAGAGATCCCACAGTAAACCTACCAGACTACTACTGTAGAGATCCCACAGTAAACCTATTACAGAGACTACTACTGTAGAGATCCCACAGTAAACCTATTACAGAGACTACTACTGTAGACCCACAGTAAACCTATTACAGAGACTACTACTGTAGAGATCCCACAGTAAACCTATTACAGAGACTACTACTGTAGAGATCCCACAGTAAACCTATTACAGAGACTACTACTGTACTGTAGATCCCAGAGCCTATTAACAGCTACTACTGTAGATCAGAGCGAAACTACTACTGTAGAGATCCCACAGTAAACCTATTACAGAGACTACTACTGTAGAGATCCCACAGTAAACCTGTAGAGATCCCACAGTTAAGAGACAGAGACTACTACTACAGAGACTAGAGATCCCACAGTAAACCTATTACAGAGACTACTACTGTAGATCCACAGTAAACCTATTACAGAGACTACTACTGTAGAGATCCCACAGTAAACCTATTACAGAGACTACTACTGTAGAGATCCTGTGTAAACCTATTACAGAGACTACTACTGTAGAGATCCCACAGTAAACCTATTACAGAGACTACTACTGTAGAGATCCAGTCGGCAGTAAACCTATTACAGAGACTACTACTTAGAGATCCCAGTTTTACAGGACTAACTGTAGAGATCCCACAGTAAACCTATTACAGAAACTACTGGAGATCCCACAGTAAACCTATTACAGAGACTACTACTGTAGAGATCCCACAGTAAACCTATTACAGAGACTACTACTGTAGAGATCCCAAGTAAACCTATTACAGAGACTACTACTGTGAGATCCCACAGTAAACCTATTACAGAGACTACTACTGAGAGATCCCACAGTAAACCTATTACAGAGACTACTACTGTAGAGATCCCACAGTAAACCTATTACAGAGACTACTACTGTAGAGATCTACCACAGTAAACCTGATTACAGAGACTACTACTGTAGAGATCCCACAGTAAACCTATTACAGAGACTACTACTGTAGAGATCCCACAGTAAACCTGGTACAGAGACTACTACTGTAGAGATCCCACAGTAAACCTGGGTTACAGAGACTACTACTGTAGAGATCCCACAGTAAACCTATTACAGAGACTACTACTGTAGAGATCCCACAGTAAACCTATTACAGAGACTACTACTGTGGAGATCCACAGTAAACCTATTACAGAGACTACTGGATTCAGAGATCCTGTAGAGCAAACCTATTACAGAGACTACTACTGTAGAGATCCCACAGTAAACCTATTACAGAGACTACTACTGTAGAGATCCCACAGTAAACCTATTACAGAGACTACTACTGTAGAGATCCCACAGTAAACCTATTACAGAGACTACTACTGTAGAGATCCCACAGTAAACCTATTACAGAGACTACTACTGTAGAGATCCCACAGTAAACCTATTACAGAGACTACTACTGTAGAGATCCCACAGTAAACCTATTACAGAGACTACTACTGTAGAGATCCCACAGTAAACCTATTACAGAGACTACTACTGTAGAGATCCCACAGTAAACCTATTACAGAGACTACAGTAAACCTATTACAGAGACTACTACTGTAGAGATCCCACAGTAAACCTATTACAGAGACTACTACTGTAGAGATCCCACAGTAAACCTATTACAGAGACTACTACTGTAGAGATCCCACAGTAAACCTATTACAGAGACTACTACTGTAGAGATCCCACAGTAAACCTATTACAGAGACTACTACTGTAGAGATCCCACAGTAAACCTATTACAGAGACTACTACAGAGACTACTACTGTAGAGATCCCACAGTAAACCTATTACAGAGACTACTACTGTAGAGATCCCACAGTAAACCTATTACAGAGACTACTACTGTAGAGATCCCACAGTAAACCTATTACAGAGACTACTACTGTAGAGATCCCACAGTAAACCTATTACAGAGACTACTACTGTAGAGATCCCACAGTAAACCTATTACAGAGACTACTATTGCAGAGATCCCACAGTAAACCTATTAGAGCTGTAACAGAGACTACTATTGTAGAGATCCCACAGTAAACCTATTAGAACTGGTACAGAGACTACTATTGTAGAGATCCCACAGTAAACCTATTACAGAGACTACTACTGTAGAGATCCCACAGTAAACCTATTACAGAGACTACTATTGTAGAGATCCCACAGTAAACCTATTACAGAGACTACTACTGTAGAGATCCCACAGTAAACCTATTACAGAGACTACTACTGTAGAGATCCCACAGTAAACCTATTACAGAGACTACTACTGTAGAGATCCCACAGTAAACCTATTACAGAGACTACTACTGTAGAGATCCCACAGTAAACCTATTACAGAGACTACTACTGTAGAGATCCCACAGTAAACCTATTACAGAGACTACTACTGTAGAGATCCCACAGTAAACCTATTACAGAGACTACTACTGTAGAGATCCCACAGTAAACCTATTAGAGCTGTTACAGAGACTACTACTGTAGAGATCCCACAGTAAACCTATTACAGAGACTACTACTGTAGAGATCCCACAGTAAACCTAGAGACTACTACTGTACAGAAACCTATTACAGACTACTACTGTAGAGATCCCACAGTAAACCTATTACAGAGACTACTACTGTAGAGATCCCACAGTAAACCTATTACAGAGACTACTATTGCAGAGATCCCACAGTAAACCTATTAGAGCTGTAACAGAGACTACTATTGTAGAGATCCCACAGTAAACCTATTAGAACTGGTACAGAGACTACTATTGTAGAGATCCCACAGTAAACCTATTACAGAGACTACTATTGTAGAGATCCCACAGTAAACCTATTACAGAGACTACTATTGTAGAGATCCCACAGTAAACCTATTACAGAGACTACTACTGTAGAGATCCCACAGTAAACCTATTACAGAGACTACTATTGTAGAGATCCCACAGTAAACCTATTACAGAGACTACTACTGTAGAGATCCCACAGTAAACCTATTAGAAGAATGTCAAGTGTTACTGTATTATATTATGCCTGTGTTTTAGCCATTCTGAAACTGTTGTACTTTGAATGTTAAGGTGATTCATGTCCCTCACTGTTGTCTAGATCTAGCTCAATGTTAAGGTGATTCATGTCCCTCACTGTTGTCTAGATCTAGCTCAACGTTAAGATGATTCATGTCCCTCACTGTTGTCTAGATCTAGCTCAATGTTAAGGTGATTCATGTCCCTCACTGTTGTCTAGATCTAGCTCAACGTTAAGGTGATTCATGTCCCTCACTGTTGTCTAGATAAAGCTAAATGTTAAGATGAGTCCATGTCCCTCACTGTTGTCTAGATCTAGCTCAATGTTAAGATGATTCATGTCCCTCACTGTTGTCTAGATCTAGCTCAATGTTAAGATGATTCATGTCCCTCACTGTTGTCTAGATCTAGCTCAATGTTAAGATGATTCATGTCCCTTACTGTTGTCTAGATCTAGCTCAATGTTAAGGTGATTCATGTCCCTCACTGTTGTCTAGATAAAGCTAAATGTTAAGATGAGTCCATGTCCCTCACTGTTGTCTAGATCTAGCTCAATGTTAAGATGATTCATGTCCCCCACGGTTGGGGATCTGTATTGAAAATAGTCCCCCAGAAATGTTTTAAACTTTCCACAAAAAATATTTAAAACTAGGGTTTTCCCAGGTCTGGAGAACTCCTAACCTTATTGAACAGTAATTTGAACAGGACCTTATAAAATCAGTCAATCAAATCAAAATGTACTTCCTATCAGTTGTCCCAAAGTGCTTCCCAGATATCCAGCCTAAAAAAAACGACTCTGTGGGTATAGACACTAACCTGTAGAAGACAGTGGGAGCTCATGGCTCTGTAGCAGGCTCTGTAACACTTGTAGGTTGGCCTGTCTCCCAGACAGTAGCCCCATCTCTTGACCACGTGGAAGCGCTTGGCGTGCCAGATGTGCGTCTCCAGCCACAGGTTCTTCCGCTGGCGACGGTTGAACTCCAGAAGCATGTTGCCGTGGCGACGCCGGGCTTTACGGCTCTTGGACTTGGACTGTTCCTTCTTCACCTTCTGACCAGCCTTCTGACTCTTCTCCAACTGGACCAGAGAGGAAACATACAGGATGTTTATATTAGTCCGGCTCTAGGTGTGGCTAGTCCGGGTCTAGGTGTGGCTAGTCCTAGGTGTGGCTAGTCCGGCTCTAGGTGTGGCTAGTCCTAGGTGTGACTAGTCCGGCTCTAGGTGTGGCCAGTCCTAGGTGTGGCTAGTCCGGCTCTAGGTGTGACTAGTCCGGCTCTAGGTGTGGCTAGTCCGGCTCTAGGTGTGGCTAGTCCGGCTCTAGGTGTGGCTAGTCCGGCTCTAGGTGTGGCTAGTCCGGCTCTAGGTGTGGCTAGTCCGGCTCTAGGTGTGGCTAGTCCGGCTCCGGCTGGCTAGTCCAGCTCTAGGTGTGGCTAGTCCGGCTCTAGGTGTGACCAGTCCGGCTCTAGGTGTGACCAGTCCGGCTCTAGGTGTGACCAGTCCGGCTCTAGGTGTGACCAGTCCGGCTCTAGGTGTGACCAGTCCGGCTCTAGGTGTGACCAGTCCGGCTCTAGGTGTGACCAGTCCGGCTCTAGGTGTGACCAGTCCGGCTCTAGGTGTGACCAGTCCGGCTCTAGGTGTGACCAGTCCGTCCTCCATGTATGGACATGACAATAACAGAGACAGATCTGGGACCATGCTTTAAAGTCAAGAGAGAGAAAGGCCGCGTTTCACTGTGACTGAGTGTGTGTGACTGGGAGCGTGTGTGTGTGTGCGACTAACTGCGTTACTTAGACAAACCCACCATGTTGTTGGCCATGTCTCTCAGCCTGCAGGGCAGTCTCTTGGTGTTATGACTCATAGCCCTCCTCCTCATGTGTTTAGGAAGAGCTCCAAACACATGGGAGCTGCCTGTTGTCTTGGTCACGGCCGTCAACATGGCGTTCACCTCTGCAGCCCGGGCCTTGGCAAACGCTGAGGCTGAGGAGAGGAGGCACAGCACCACACATCACAGAAGGCTGGCTGGGAGTCAATGGGTTGGAACATCAGACATGATTTACTCATTCTAAATGCCACTTGAATTGAATGTAATAAAAGCTGTTGATTTACAGATGGTTCAACTTCGACATGCAGAAGAGCTCAGTTAGAACCTGTATCAGTTTAAAACCCATCAAGACATGAGCATCCATTTAAAATACATTTGACAACTGTATGCAGGAAGGTGTTCTTACCAGTGATGTGTGTGGGTAGAGCCTGCGGGTATCCCCCGTGTCCTTCTCTCTGGTGGCCCCGGACCCAGCCCCCTCCCTGGGCATGGCCAGAGTGGGAGGACCCATGGCCCCATGGATGTGGAGACAGATCATGGCCTCGACCTGTAGGAGTGTCCCCTCCGTTCCTCCAGTGTGAGCTGCCCTGGGAGGAATAGGTGACGTTGATCGGCTGGTTCCTCATCTTCTTATCGCGCATCCTGTGCTTGGCTGTAGACATTTTTGATAACTCTGCAGAAAATAAACATGACTCATTGATAATAAGGCTAGTGGTGCTGTCAAAAATGATCCTATCCTGGGACACGAGCAGGCTACTAGCTACTATTTAAGAGTGAATTGCACAGTCACTGATCGGATGTTATTGTCAGCAAACCTTTGAAAGACATGCCATTCAATCTCCACCTCGGCAGACTAGCTAGCTACATTAGCTACTTAGCAAGCTTGATACACATTGGGACATCATGCGACTACTTTGCATGACACAAACAGGCTACGCTAACGAGTTATGAAGTTAACCACTTCCATCACACCACAATGTATTTGTAAAGGTAACTGAAAATATATTCACTTTCAAATTCTGAATGGAGGAACAGTTATATTTCAAAACCACGCCGTACGCTCACATTTATGTCTACAGCTCTTCCGCATAAATATGACGTATTTCTTGTTCCGGTTAAATTGTGTTCACGGGAAACGTAGTATATAGTAGATATTTTTAAAATGTTATTTAAACTTTATTTATGTAGTAGATATATTTAGTCACGTCAATAAAATATGGCAAAATTGTCAGAAAATAAATGACACTTTTAAATTGAATTTAGCGTCATTTCGGTTTTTGGGCAAATATCAGTACCCTGCCAATACCCACAACGATTACAATAATATAAGTTGTGGGTCTAATGAAACGTGTAGGCCCGTTTAGTTGAGACTTTACGTTAGTAGACGCGCTCTACCAGCTGATCTGTCATTTCAGAGGTCCACGGGCTTCAGAGCAGGAACTTCTTTGTTTTAAGTGAAGAGGTTTTTTTTGTGTCGAATTCTAATCATGTCTTCGATCATCAGGAAGATAATCAACACCACTAAAGCGCCAGCAGCTATCGGGCCGTACAGGTAAGGGGTCTGTGCAGCCTTTATCACACTGTTGATCTGAAGGTGTTGAACTATTTATTTTTTAAATCAAATCAAATCAAATTGATCGCATACACATATTTAGCAAGATGCTATTGTGGTTGTAGCGAAATGCTTGTGTTCCTATCTTCAGCGGCGCTATAGTATCTAACAGTGCAGGAGCACGATGTGAAATAATATAATATAGAAATATTAGGACGAGCAATGTCGGAGTCCGGAGTATTTATGTGTATATATAAGAATAGTATATTCTTGTTTGCATTCATTCAGTAAGCAACTATTTTAAACATTGTTCGTGTGTCTACGCAGGGCACTATGAATCTCACATGCTGTATTGGCATTTCTGTTCTGTCTGTGAAGGGACTTTCGCGGTCTGTTACGGTAGGGGGTGTCACCCTTTTCACCCAATGATCGTGGGAGGTGGAGCTGTGGCGCCGCTGTAAACTGGAGAGAGAGCTTTGAGTTTTATTTCAGGGTAAAGTGCTTTTTCACTGAAGGCCTGTGACTGGCAGAGTTGGCACAGAGGTTATGTGTTGGAATGGAGCATTCTGTGGACTGGCACTGTCGTTGCGCACTTCACGTTCCCTTAAAAGCCTATTGTATATTGTACACTATTGTATTACATGACATTCAGAAATAAATAGTCACCAGTATGGTTGCTCAGTTTAACCAGTAGGTGGCAGTAAAGTATCAATTTAGATACCTGGAAAGTCAAACAACAGTGTTAATTGTGTTCTGGATGGAAAATACTTATGTTTTGCTTCATTTGGGGAGTCGTAGTGTCTAATATCTTGAATGTGACAGAGACAACATTTCACCTGCCCCATGTTGGTACATATCTTATCAGCTGTCCAGTCCTGTGTTCATATTCGTTGTTCTGTCTCCCAGCCAGGCGGTGGTGGTGGACAGGACCATGTACGTGTCAGGCCAGCTGGGGATGGACCCTGCCTCTGGTCAGCTGGTGGAGGGAGGGGTCCAGGCTCAGACCAAACAGGTGAGGTGAAGCTTAGAACCCCCCCCCTCAGTTACAACCACAGGACATAGAACAGGGATGAAGCAGATGGGGGGGGGTGAAACTCACTCCTCAGACTGAAGTGTTTCCACTTGCACTGCTGAATAGCTGACTCGTCAGTGGTGAGACTAGATGAGATGGCCTAGTGGTTAGAGTGTAGGGGCGGCAGGTAGCCTAGTGGTTATGTAGTAGCCTAGTGGTTAGGGTGTAGGGGCGGCAGGTAGCCTAGTGGTTGGGTGTAGGGGCTCCTAGTGGTTAGGGTGTAGGGGCCAGGTAGCCTAGTGGTTAGGGTGTAGGGGCGGCAGGTAGCCTAGTGGTTAGGGTGTAGGGGCGGCAGGTAGCCTAGTGGTTAGGGTGTAGGGGCGGCAGGTAGCCTAGTGGTTAGGGTGTAGGCGGCAGGTAGCCTAGTGGTTAGGGTGTAGGGCGGCAGGTAGCCTAGTGGTTAGGGTGTAGGGCGGCAGGTAGCCTAGTGGTTAGGGTGTAGGGGCGGCAGGTAGCCTAGTGGTTAGGGTGTAGGGGCGGCAGGTAGCCTAGTGGTTAGGGTGTAGGGGCCAGGTAGCCTGTGGTTAGGGTGTAGGGCGGCAGGTAGCCTAGTGGTTAGGGTGTAGGGGCGGCAGGTAGCCTAGTGGTTAGGGTGTAGGGGCGGCAGGTAGCCTAGTGGTTAGGGTGTAGGGGCGGCAGGTAGCCTAGTGGTTAGGGTGGAGGGGCGGCAGGTAGTCTAGTGGTTAGGGTGGAGGGGGCGGCAGGTAGCCTGTGGTTAGGGTGGAGGGGCGGCAGGTAGCCTAGTGGTTAGGGTGGAGGGGCGGCAGGTAGCCTAGTGGTTAGGGTGGAGGGGCGGCAGGTAGCCTAGTGGTTAGGGTGGAGGGGCGGCAGGTAGCTAGTGGTTAGGGTGGAGGGGCCAGGTAGCCTGTGGTTAGGGTGGAGGGGCGGCAGGTAGCCTAGTGGTTAGGGTGTAGGGGCGGCAGGTAGCCTGTGGTTAGGGTGGAGGGGCGGCAGGTAGCCTAGTGGTTAGGGTGGAGGGCGGCAGGTAGCCTAGTGGTTAGGGTGGAGGGGCGGCAGGTAGCCTGTGGTTAGGGTGTAGGGGCGGCAGGTAGCCTAGTGGTTAGGGTGTAGGGGCGGCAGGTAGCCTAGTGGTTAGGGTGTAGGGGCGGCAGGTAGCCTAGTGGTTAGGGTGTAGGGGCGGCAGGTAGCCTAGTGGTTAGGGTTCGGCAGGTAGCCTAGTGGTTAGGGTGTAGGGGCAAGGTAGCCTAGTGGTTAGGGTGTAGGGGCGTAGCCTAGTGGTTAGGGTGGAGGGGCGGCAGGTAGCCTAGTGGTTAGGGTGGAGGGGCGGCAGGTAGCCTAGTGGTTAGGGTGAGGGGCGGCAGGTAGCCTAGTGGTTAGGGTGGAGGGGCGGCAGGTAGCCTAGTGGTTAGGGTGGAGGGGCGGCAGGTAGCCTAGTGGTTAGGGTGGAGGGGCGGCAGGTGCCTTGGTTAGGGTGGAGGGGCCAGGTAGCCTAGTGGTTAAGGGGCAGGTAGCCTAGTGGTTAGGGTGGAGGGGCAGGTTAGTGGTTAGGGTGGAGGGGCGGCCCTACTGCCTTGGTTTGGGTGGAGGGGCCCCTGTGGTTAACAAGCCTAGTGGTTAGAGGGTTGGACCAGAAACCGAAAGGTTAAATCCCCTGACAAGGTGTTCTGCCCCTGAACAAGGCAGTTAACCCACTGTTCCCCGAACAAGGCAGTTAACCCACTGTTCCCCCGAACAAGGCAGTTAACCCACTGTTCCCCCGAACAAGGCAGTTAACCCACTGTTCCCCGAACAAGGCAGTTAACCCCTGTTCCCCCGACAAGGCAGTTAACCCACTGTTCCCCTGAACAAGGCAGTTAACCCACTGTTCCCCCGAACTGTTCCCCCGAACAAGGCAGTTAACCCACTGTTCCCCCGAACAAGGCAGTTAACCCCACTGTTCCCCGAACAAGGCAGTTAACCCACTGTTCCCCCGAACAAGGCAGTTAACCCACTGTTCCCCCGAACAAGGCAGTTAACCCACTGTTCCCCGAACAAGGCAGTTAACCCACTGTTCCCCTGAACAAGGCAGTTAACCCCACTGTTCCCCCCCGAACAAGGCAGTTAACCCACTGTTCCCCTGAACAAGGCAGTTAACCCACTGTTCCCCCGAACAAGGCAGTTAACCCACTGTTCCCCTGAACAAGGCAGTTAACCCACTGTTCCCCTGAACAAGGCAGTTAACCCACTGTTCCCCTGAACAAGGCAGTTAACCCACTGTTCCCCCCGACAAGGCAGTTAACCCACTGTTCCCCTGAACAAGGCAGTTAACCCACTGTTCCCCTGAACAAGGCAGTTAACCCACTGTTCCCCCGAACAAGGCAGTTAACCCACTGTTCCCCTGAACAAGGCAGTTAACCCACTGTTCCCCTGAACAAGGCAGTTAACCCACTGTTCCCCTGAACAAGGCAGTTAACCCCACTGTTCCCCCTGAACAAGGCAGTTAACCCCACTGTTCCCCTGAACAAGGCAGTTAACCCCACTGTTCCCCTGAACAAGGCAGTTAACCCACTGTTCCCCTGAACAAGGCAGTTAACCCACTGTTCCCCTGAACAAGGCAGTTAACCCACTGTTCCCCTGAACAAGGCAGTTAACCCCACTGTTCCCTGAACAAGGCAGTTAACCCCACTGTTCCCCTGAACAAGGCAGTTAACCCCACTGTTCCCCTGAACAAGGCAGTTAACCCCACTGTTCCCCTGAACAAGGCAGTTAACCCACTGTTCCCCTGAACAAGGCAGTTAACCCCACTGTTCCCCTGAACAAGGCAGTTAACCCACTGTTCCCCTGAACAAGGCAGTTAACCCCACTGTTCCCCTGAACAAGGCAGTTAACCCACTGTTCCCCTGAACAAGGCAGTTAACCCCACTGTTCCCCTGAACAAGGCAGTTAACCCCACTGTTCCCTGAACAAGGCAGTTAACCCCACTGTTCCCCTGAACAAGGCAGTTAACCCACTGTTCCCCTGAACAAGGCAGTTAACCCCACTGTTCCCCTGAACAAGGCAGTTAACCCACTGTTCCCTGAACAAGGCAGTTAACCCCACTGTTCCCCTGAACAAGGCAGTTAACCCCACTGTTCCCTGAACAAGGCAGTTAACCCCACTGTTCCCCTGAACAAGGCAGTTAACCCACTGTTCCCCTGAACAAGGCAGTTAACCCACTGTTCCCCTGAACAAGGCAGATAACCCACTGTTCCCCTGAACAAGGCAGTTAACCCACTGTTCCCCTGAACAAGGCAGTTAACCCACTGTTCCCCTGAACAAGGCAGTTAACCCCACTGTTCCCCGGGCACCGTGGATGTCGATTGTGGCAGTTAAATGCGGAAGACACATTTCAGTTGAATGCATTACCTTTCCCTCTATTTCTATCCCATACAGGCTCTGGTAAACATGGGGGAGATCCTGAAGGAAGCAGGGTGTGGATATGACAGTGGTAAGTTATGATGTTTTTATAAAACCTTGTATTAGGTGTTTTATAAACTGTATCTAGCAAAAACCATGAATTTCCTGATTTTTTTAAATTTAAATTTAAATTTTCCCACAGTCGTGAAAACCACGGTTCTTTTGGCTGACATGAATGACTTCGTCAGTGTGAATGATGTCTATAAAACATGTAAGTTTCTGTTGTTGGGATCCTTCCTGTTGAATATTCATGTTGTTGGGATCCTTCCTGTTGAATATTCATGTTGTTGGGATCCTTCCTGTTGAATATTCATGTTGTTGGGATCCTTCCTGTTGAATGTTCATGTTGTTGGGATCCTTCTTGTTGAATATTCATGTTGTTGGGATCCTTCCTGTTGAATATTCATGTTGGGATCCTTCCTGTTGAATATTCATGTTGGGATCCTTCTTGTTGAATCCTCTAAATATTCGTTGTTGGGATCCTCCTTTTTGTTATACTGATATGTATTAGAAGTATTCTGAAGGTTATCTGGCACTTCACATTGTGTCCACAAGGTGGGACTATTTCCCAAGAGACTGAGTATGGTATGTAAGGGAGGCGCACTTCAGTGTCCACAAGGTGTCACTGTTTCCCAAGAGACTGAGTATGGTATGTAAGGGAGGTGGGGATGATCATGTTTGTGGCACTTCCATGACAGTGACTGGAGTTAAAGGTAGAGGTACCTACCTTCATACAGATTCAGTCAGCATCTAAAACTCGCTGACCTGATTGACAAGCCGTGTCTGATGATTCCCTAACAACTTGGACTGCATGTTGGTTAAGGGCGCTGTACTGCAGCGCCAGCTGTGCCACCAGAGACTCTGGGTTCACGCCCAGGCTCTGTCGTAACCGACCGGGAGCTCCATGGGGTGACGCACAACTGGCCTAGCGTCGTCCGGGTTAGGGAGAGGTTGGCCGGTAGGGATGTCCTTGTCTCATCGCGCACCAGCGACTCCTGTGGCAGGCCGGGCGCAGTGCACGCTAACCAAGGTTGCCAGGTGCACGGTGTTTCCTCCGACACATTGGTGCGACTGGCTTCCGGGTTGGATGCGCGCTGTGTTAAGAAGCAGTGTGGCTTGGTTGGGTTGTGTATCGGAGGACGCATGACCTTCAACCTTCACCTCTCCCGAGCCCGTACGGGAGTTGTAGCAGCGACTAAAACAATTGGATACCACGAAATTGGGGAGAAAACGGGGTAAAATTTTTACAAATATACATAAAAATAAGACGTTAATTAAGTCTTGTATCAGATCTACAGTATGTAACCATGTTTGTGTTCCTCTCCTCTTTTAGTTTTCAGCAGTAGCTTCCCAGCTAGGGCTGCCTACCAGGTCGCTGCTCTGCCCAGGGTGAGGATCTGACGCTTCATCTCATTACACTGTTTCCATGGCAATACAGAACCTAACCATGTGATGTTACTGACAACAAAGCTGAGAAGTACTTGAATGCTATTTTTGTCTCTGTCTCTCTCTGTGTCTCTGTGTCTCTCTCTCAGGGTGGGCTTGTAGAGATTGAAGCTGTTGCTGTTCTGGGCCCTCTGACTGAGGTCTCTTGATGTAGCCTAAACGTCAGCGACAGAACAGGAAAAATCAACAACTCCCATGTCCCATAAAATGACGTGCCATCACAGTACCAGCGTATAGTGAATCATTTCCATTGGTTAAGATGGTCCAATAAAACATCACTTCCTGTTTAAAAATAAAGTCAAAACAAATGAATAGAATGTATGCAGCTATTTTCCAAATGATTTAAAGCACTGAGTGAGTTTATTGGTGAATAAATCTGTGACATTTTGTAGAAGACTGCAGGTTCTTACAGCATCATTCTTATTGGCTGCTGAGGTGTGACCTACGTGATGAGGTAATGGTTCTGGTACTTCCTGACTGACAACGGTTGCTCACCACATCAACTGTGCAGTCGGTCATCATATAATGTGGGTTAGCTGATACATTAACTACCTATTCAGGTATCAGATGATGTGGGTTAGCTGATACATTAACTACCTATCCAGGTATCAGGTGATGTGGGTTAGCTGATACGTTAACTACCTATCCAGGTATCAGGTGATGTGGGTTAGCTGATACATTAACTACCTATTCAGGTGTCATGATGTGGGATAGCTGATATCCAGGCATTTGTAAGATCTGGCGTGGGTTAGCAGCATAGTCCGACAGGAATCCAACCTGTGTGCTGTTTGCAGTGGCATTATAGCCTGATACCCCTCTCTCTCCAGCACCAAACCCTTCCCCTCTCTCTCGTTCCAAACCGAACCCTTCCCCTCTCTCTCTCCAGCTCCAAAACCTTCCCCTCTCTCTCCAGCACCAAACCCTTCCCCTCTCGCTCTCCAGCTCCAAACCAAACCCTTCCCCAGCTCCAAACCAAACCCTCTCCAGCTCCAAACCAAACCCTCTCTCCCTCCCCAGCTCCAAACCAAACCCTTCCCCTCTCTCTCCAGCTCCAAAACCTTCCCCTCTCTCTCTCCAGCTCCAAAACCTTCCCCTCCAAACCAAACCCCCCAAAACCTCTCTCTCCAGCTCCAAACCAAACCCTTCCCCTCTCCAAACCAAACCCTCTCTCCAGCTCCAAACCAAACCCTTCCCCTCTCTCTCCCCCTCTCCAGCTCCAAACCAAACCCTTCCGCTCCAAACCAAACCCTCTCTCCCTCCCCAGCTCCAAACCAAACCCTCTCTCTCTCCCCAGCTCCAAACCAAACCCTTCCCCTCCCCAGCTCCAAACCAAACCCTCTCTCCCTCCCCAGCTCCAAACCAAACCCTCTCTCCCTCGCCAGCTCCAAACCAACCCCCCCTCTCTCTCCAGCTACAAACCAAACTCAGTCTAGGTATTAGTAGACAAAGCTTTATTTCGACTGTACAGACAGTTTAGTGCAGAACACAGAAAGCTCTTATCAGAATGTATATATAACAGAAGAACAGTGACCACTGTTTCAAGGTCTGGCATAGGAAAGAACATCAAACCTCTTTAATCCTATTGCCCAACACACAGTCACACACTGTTACGTTCCCCAGATTATGTGTTGTAGTTTGTGTATTTGCATGTGTTTATTTCAGGAAATGGCTTCCTGAAATCCCTCAAGCAGCTGATTGGTCGACTCCAGGGCTAATTGGAGAGCTGACCCCGCCCCCTCGTCAAGACACAGCTGTCTCCAATTCCCCATTCCTTCAGAAGCTATATAAAAGCCAGTGTTCTGTTCAGAAGATCTTTTTGTAGAGGATTTTGCTGGAGGTAGATTTGCTAGAGAGATTTGCTGGGAGGTCATTGTAGAGATTTTGCTAGAGAGATTTTGTTAGAGGTTGATTTTGCTGGGAGTTCATTGCTGAGAGTTGGTATGTTTTGTGAGTTTGTTGCTCAGATAGAACTTATTTGATGTCCTTTGTCTCTTAGTTTGTTTGAAATTGTTTAATATTCTGTTTCATTTGTTCCCAGGGGGGAAGGCACCTAGGGAGTGCTTAGGCAAGAGGCCCGTGGGCATACATATACCCGTAGCATATTCGCTGTCTAGGCACACTAGGTAAGACCTGGGCGGACCACCCCTTGTATTTTGGTTAGGGCACCAGGTGGTGCTAAATTAGGTAAGTAGTGGGTAGGCAGGTGAGGGGGGGGGCTTTGAGATTTACTTTCTTTGCTTTGGTTCCGTCCAGCCCCTTTTCCCCATATTACCGTGTAAAGGAATAAAGTCCTTGTAAACGGTACCACATTCTGCTTGTCATTTTTACTCGCACCTACAGTCCATACCTTTTTCGCTTCACAGAGTTTAGTTGTAGCAGGGTGTTGCGTTCCCTCTTCATAGAGGCGTGCGTAACACACCTACTAAAAACATCAGTCTCTCTACAATGGCATGCAGAGCCATTGATAAGTTCAGGGGGAGGTTGACAGACAACCTTTTGGGAAATGCCAGCTAGGTATTAAGAGACTCCAAAGTTGTTGTTCAGGATGAACCAGACTTCTGTGGCTGTCTTATCTAATACCAAGACCTTTGTTTAATCTTTTGCATTCCAGCCCGAGGTGGTTGTAGAGGAGCTGTAGTGTGTGTTGGCTCAGGAGTGTGCCTGTTTATGAAGGGAGAGGAGCTGTAGTGTGTGTTGGCTCAGGAGTGTGCCTGTTTATGAAGGGAGAGGAGCTGTAGTGTGTGTTGGCTCAGGAGTGTGCCTGTTTATGAAGGGAGAGGAGCTGTAGTGTGTGTTGGCTCAGGAGTGTGCCTGTTTATGAAGGGAGAGGAGCTGTAGTGTGTGTTGGCTCAGGAGTGTGCCTGTTTATGAAGGAGAGGAGCTGTAGTGTGTGTTGGCTCAGGAGACATGTGCCTGTTTATGAAGGGAAGGGAGACTCATCATGAATCTATGACATCACGTCCTACTGCATTCCCAGGCTCAAACAGACTCATCATGACTGTGACATCTGAAGGTAACAGACTTATTCCCAGGTGACAAACTGCATCAAGACAGGTAAACAGACTCATCATGTCTATATATAGAAACGGCTACAAGAGATAGGACTCCTTGTAACAGACTCATCATGTTATTATAAATAACACAAAGGTAGAAATCAAAGTTTAAATAACTTTATTTTATTTTTTTAACCATTGAGTGTTTTCCGATTTGGTACCGCATGTCCTACTGCATCGAGATCAGGACTCCTCCTCAAACAGACTCATCATGAATCTATATATAGTGACATCACGTCCTACTGCATCGAGATCAGGACTCCTCCTCAAACAGACTCATCATGAATCTATATATAGTGACATCACGTCCTACTGCATCGAGATCAGGACTCCTCAAACAGACTCATCATGAATCTATATATAGTGACATCACGTCCTACTGCATCGAGATCAGGACTCCTCCTCAAACAGACTCATCATGAATCTATATATAGTGACATCACGTCCTACTGCACAAAGGACTCCTCCTCAAACAGACTCATCATGAATCTATTATAGTGACATCACGTCCTACTGCATCGAAACAGACTCATCATGAATCCAGGTGAAAACACACTCATCATGAATCTATATATAGTGACATCACGTCCTACTGCATCGAGATCAGGACTCCTCCTCAAACAGACTCATCAGGAATCTATATATAGTGACATTTTGAAACAAACAAGGTGAGAAAGGAGAACTAAACAGACACCGGGTTGACAAAACTTTAAGAACACCTGTTCTCTTTCCACGACAGACTGACCAGGTGAAAGCGGTGATCCATTATTGATGTCACTTGTTAAATCCACTTCAAAATCAGTGTAGATGAAGGGGAGGAGACATGTAGATGAAGGGGAGGAGACATGTAGATGAAGGGGAGGAGACGGGTTAAAGAAGGATTTAGAAGCTTTTCGACAGTTGAGACATGGATTGTGTGTGGCTGTAAGAGCCTTCGAACGGGGTGTGGTAGTAGGTGACAGGCGCACTGGTTTGTGTCAAGAACTGCAATGCTGCTGGGGTTCTCACACTCAACAGTTTCCCGCGTGTATCAAGAATGGTCCACCACCCAAAGGACATCCAGCCACCTTGACACAACTGTGGGAAGCATTGGAGTCAACAGGGACCAGCATGCCTGTGGATCGCTTTCGACACCTTGTAGAGTCAACATGGACCAGCATCCCTGTGGAACGCTTGACACCTTGTAGAGTCCATGTCCCGACGAATTGAGTCTGTTCTGAGGGCAACTCAATATTAGGGAAGGTGTTCTTAATGTTTTGTTCACTCAGTGTAAATTCTCTTCTCAACATTACACTGTACACTCCAGGTCGACTGTTAAGCTCTTAGTATTCCTTATCTACCTGTTAAATAACCATATTGAAGTAATCATTAATTCATTAATGACTTCCCCCATCAGCGGGGTTCAGTCTAGTCCAGAAGAACAGGTTGTTAGATTGTTAGATTGAGTTCCACATCAGCAGGGTCCAGTCTCGTCCAGAAGAACAGGTTGAGTTCCACATCAGCAGGGTCCAGTCTAGTCCAGAAGAACAGGTTGAGTTCCACATCAGCAGGGTTCAGTCTAGTCCAGAAGAACAGTTTGTTAGATTGAGTTCCACATCAGCAGGGTCCAGTCTAGTCCAGAAGAACAGGTTGTTAGATTGTTTGGCTTGTCTTCCTCTGTCAGAGCAGCTAGTAAAAGTCAAGTAGTATTAATTATGAAACATTTTCCCACCGAGAAGCTGTTCAACACAACGTTGACTCCATATGGACAACCTTAAAGTGACCGTGTAGTCTGTCTCTGAACCTCAACTTCACAGTTTGTTGCTAAAGTAGTGCATCGTTTGGCTTCACCACAGCTGTCTGTTAGAGAGTCAGTGTTCAGGTGGAAACCCAGGTGGCTCCTGGTAATTGGGAGTCAGAGAGTTCAGGTAGAAGCCCAGGTGGCTCCAGGTAATTGAGAGTTCAGGTGGAAGCCCAGGTGGCTCCAGGTAATTGGGAGTCAGAGAGTTCAGGTGGAAGCCCAGGTGGCTCCAGGTAATTGGGAGTCAGAGAGTTCAGGTGGAAGCCCAGGTGGCTCCAGGTAATTGGGAGTCAGAGAGTTCAGGTGGAAGCCCAGGTGGCTCCAGGTAATTGGGAGTCAGAGAGTTCAGGTGGAAGCCCAGGTGGCTCCAGGTAATTGGGAGTCAGAGAGTTCAGGTGGAAGCCCAGGTGGCTCCAGGTTACATGGTTGGAAGCCCAGGTGTCTCCAGGCTACATGGTTGGAAGCCCAGGTGTCTCCAGGCTACATGGTTGGAAGCCCAGGTGTCTCCAGGCTACATGGTTGGAAGCCCAGATGTCTCCAGGTTACATGGTTGGAAGCCCAGGTGTCTCCAGGTTACATGGTTGGAAGCCCAGGTGTCTCCAGGTTACATGGTAATTCTCTTTAACAATGTTATTGCCAATAGAAGAAGAAAAGTGACCCATCCATATTTCCAGGATGGGAAGGCACTTTGGTGACAAGTCTCTCCGTCTGAAATTCCACCCTATCCCCTCATCAGGGAATTAGGTGCCATTTGGGACACACCCTGACAGGAATATGTATTGAGCTGGTCTGTCATCGTTGTGGTAGATGGGTGTGTGTGTTTTAACTTCCTGGTCAGTCATCGTTGTGGTAGATGAGTGTGTGTGTTTTAACTTCCTGGTCAGTCATCGTTGTGGTAGATGAGTGTGTGTGTTTTAACTTCCTGGTCAGTCATCGTTGTGACAGATGAGTGTGTGTGTTTTAACTTCCTGGTCTTTGGGTTGTGCATCTTATCTACAAATCGTCTCTGAATGTAAAAACGGAGGTTTTATCCAAGAAGGTTGTGTTTCCCAGGCCACTGAAAGACACAAACATAACAAATTGTATTTAGTTACATATGCTTGTATATCGAGTAACATAAGTACATTATTCAATAATCGAGTTAATTAGATTGCTTGTATGCCCTTATACACACATCATCAAGTCCTTGAAATTGGGGAAATTCAAAATAATTTATATTCAATGAAAGATTCACGTTGTTGTTTTACATTGAATTTGCTTTGTGGCATGTCATCATCTGTGAGAATAGTTCAATGTTTTTAATGAGTGTCTGTTCTGTCTGGGTATCATCTGGGAGGGGAGGGGAGGGGGGGGGTCTGTTCTGTCTGGGTATCATCTGGGGAGGGGAGGGGGGGGTCTGTTCTGTCTGGGTATCATCTGGGGAGGGGAGGGGGGTCTGTTCTGTCTGGGTATCATCTGGGGAGGGGGGGGGTCTGTTCTGTCTGGGTATCATCTGGGGAGGGGGGTCTGTTCTGTCTGGGTATCATCTGGGGAGGGGAGGGGGGGGGGTCTGTTCTGTCTGGGTATCATCTGGGGAGGGGAGGGGGGTTCTGTCTGGGTATCATCTGGGGAGGGAGGGGGGTCTGTTCTGTCTGGGTATCATCTGGGGAGGGGGGGGGGGTCTGTTCTGTCTGGGTATCATCTGGGGAGGGGGGGGGGGGGGTCTGTTCTGTCTGGGTATCATCTGGGGAGGGGGGGGGGGTCTGTTCTGTCTGGGTATCATCTGGGGAGGGGAGGGGGGGGGGTCTTACCAGCGGCCTCCTCAGCTTGACCTCTCTTCTTAGTTCTGTTTCTTGTCTTTCTCTGCTTCCTGTGCCACTCCAGCCAACACCAAGGCTGCTGCTTCCTGTGCCACCTCCGACACAACCACCGGAACACCTGGAAAACAACACACACAGGAAATCAACGCCTGGCGGGTCGTGTGTGTGTGTGTGTGTGTGTGTGTGTGTGTGTGTAGTTAATGTGTGACATTCCAACATGAACGGCCTTCGTGCCATTGAACTATTAGCATAGAACAACAAAGACGGAGCAGAGAGCCCTAGAGTCAAACCTCTCTCTGTTACCAGATCATCTTGTTCAGCAGAGCCAGGTTGGTGAATAGTAGCAGAGAGCCCCAGAGTCAAACCTCTCTGTTAGCAGATCATCTTGTTCAGCAGAGCCGGCTTGGTGAATAGTAGCAGAGAGCCCCAGAGTCAAACCTCTCTGTTAGCAGATCATCTTGTTCAGCAGAGCCGGCTTGGTGAATAGTAGCAGAGAGCCCTAGAGTCAAACCTCTCTCTGTTACCAGATCATCTTGTTCAGCAGAGCCGGCTTGGTATAGTAGCAGAGAGCCCTAGAGTCAAACCTCTCTCTGTTACCAGATCATCTTGTTCAGCAGAGCCAGGTTGGTGAATAACCTGGTTATAGGGTGTGTGTCCAGCCATGCAAACAGCATTCACCACAGGGAGAGAGAGTTATGCAACTCCTGACAGTAGCACATGCAACTGAAGGGGTGGGTCCTCTCTCTCTGCCTAAAAAGGACAGTTTGTTCTTTGTGTTTGGAGAGTGGAGGGGCAGACGGACAGACTAGGAACCACTGGAGAGCTCTACTACTCAGTCTGCATGTCTGGTGAGTGGTGAGTGAGTGAGTACCCATAACCACAGAGAACTGACTGTAGGAGTGAGTGTACAGTACCCGTAACCATAGGAACTGAGTGAGCGGGCTGAGTGAGTGAGTGGCCTACACATAGCCTGTACAGTACCCGTAACCATAACTGACTGTGGGCCTACAGCATGTACAGTACCCGCCATAGGAACTGCTGTACAGTGGGCCCCCGTAACCATAGGAACTGACTGTGGGCCAGTACCCGTAACCACACACATAGTGGGCTGTACAGTACCCGTAACCATAGGAACTGACTGTAGGCCTACACATAGTGGGCTGTACAGTACCCGTAACCATAGGAACTGACTGTGGGCCTACACATAGTGGGCTGTACAGTACCCGTAACCATAGGAACTGACTGTGGGCCTACACATAGTGGGCTGTAAGTACCCGTAACCAGGAACTGACTGTGGGCCTACACATGAGTGGGCTGTACAGTACCCGTAACCACAGGAACTGACTGTGGGCCTACACATAGTGGGCTGTACAGTACCCGTAACCACAGTACCCGAACCATAGGAACTGACAGTACCCGTAACCATAGGAACTGACTGTGGGCCTACACATAGTGGGCTGTACAGTACCCGTAACCACAGGAACTGACTGTAGGCCTACACATAGTGGGCTGTACAGTACCCGTAACCATAGGAACTGACTGTGGGCCTACACATAGTGGGCTGTACAGTACCCGTAACCACAGGAACTGACTGTGGGCCTACACATAGTGGGCTGTACAGTACCCGTAACCACAGGAACTGACTGTAGGCCTACACATAGTGGGCTGTACAGTACCCGTAACCACTGTGGGCCTACACATAGTGGGCTGTACAGTACCCGTAACCATAGGAACTGACTGTGGGCCTACACATAGTGGGCTGTACAGTACCCGTAACCATAGGAACTGACTGTGGGCCTACACATAGTGGGCTGTACAGTACCCGTAACCATAGGAACTGACTGTGGGCCTACACATAGTGGGCTGTACAGTACCCGTAACCATGACTGTGGGCCTACACATAGTGGGCTGTACAGTACCCGTAACCATAGGAACTGAACTGACTGTGGCCTACACATAGTGGGCTGTACAGTACCCGTAACCACAGGAACTGACTGTAGGCCTACACATAGTGGGCTGTACAGTACCCGTAACCATAGGAACTGACTGTGGCCTACACATAGTGGGCTGTACAGTACCCGTAACCATAGGAACTGACTGTGGGCCTACACATAGTGGGCTGTACAGTACCCGTAACCATAGGAACTGACTGTGGGCCTAACTGTACATAGGGGCTGTAACCCGTGGAACTGACTGTAGGCCTACACATAGCCTACACATAGTGGGCTGTACAGTACCCGTAACCACAGGAACTGACTGTAGGCCTACACATAGTGGGCTGTACAGTACCCGTAACCACAGGAACTGACTGTAGGCCTACACATAGTGGGCTGTACAGTACCCGTAACCACAGGAACTGACTGTAGGCCTACACATAGTGGGCTGTACAGTAGCAGTGGTTTTCCTGGTAGTGGATATTAGGTAACAGAACTTTGGGCTCATCACATTTTCCTGGGCAGCACTACATAGACGGGTTACCTATAGCTGAACATAGCCCTGAAACAGAGCATGGCTTTTCCTCTGTGACTCAGGGGAAATCTCCCCAACTCAAACAGACATGCTGGACTTATCTTCACCCTCATTTAAACACAGAATAATTTCACTATCTGCTCCACTAAAAGAAAGAGGGTTGATTCATGCTACAACTGTGATTATGAACATTTTATACTGTGATTGTGAAAATTCTATTATGATTGTGTAGATTCTATTGTGATTGTGAAAATTCAATTGTGATTGTGTAGATTCTATTGTGATTGTGAAGATTCTATTGTAATTGTGAAGATTATATTGTGATTGTGAAAATTCAATTGTGAAGATTCTATTGTGAAGATTATATTGTAATTGTGAAGATTATATTGTGATTGTGTAGATTCTATTGTAATTGTGAAGTTTCTATTGTGAAGATTCTATTGTGATTGTGAAGATTCTATTGTGATTGTGTAGATTCTATTCTGAAGATTCTACTGTGATTGTGAAGATTCTATTGTGATTGTGAAGATTCTATTGTGACTGTAGAGATTTATGGTGGGGTTCTGACATGCTTTGGCCAGAACAGTGGGATAATAACCTAATCTCAACTATTCCATGACAAGGGGCCATGAGTAAACATTAATTATCTACCTAATGACCTACTACGAGTCACTAGACAGACTCAATTCTCCTCTGCTCTCCCAACGGTCACGTCAAAATGTACAGTTCACTTGACAAACATTTGCATCAGAACTGAGGAGTGAGGAGAGAGGACATTAACATGTTTTATGTTATCCCAGGCAACAGTGCAGAAGTCTTATCTGGGTAATTCACAGAGCACAATGAGAGAGGGGGGGAGAGGGGGAGAGAGAAAGAGAGAGGGGGGGAGAGAAAGAGAGAGAGAAAGACAGAGGGGGTGAGAAAGAGAGAGAGGGGGAGAGAGAGAGAGAGAGAGAGAAAGACAGAGGGGGCGAGAGGGAGGAGAGAGAGGGTGTCTCAGACTGCGTGACTGGGGCTATTGTGTTGGTCAGGGCCTCAGGAAGAAGTGACACACTAGAACAGCTTTTAGTCCTTCAGTAGAGACTACTGCATGGTGTCTGGAGAGACTACTGCATGGTGTCTGGAGAGACTACTGCATGGTGTCTGGAGAGACTACTGCATGGTGTCTGGAGAGACTACTGCATGGTGTCTGGAGAGACTACTGCATGGTGTCTGGAGAGACTACTGCATGATGTCTTACAGGCAGCATTATCTGTCCTGATGTTAACAGGAAATCAGTTTTGGAGTCAGGATACCTCCTCCTAAATCAGTGAGGGTGTCTGATGCCTCCTCCTAGTCAGTGAGGGTGTCTGATGCCTCCTCCTAGTCGTCAGTGAGGGTGTCGGATGCCTCCTCCTAGTCGTCAGTGAGGGTGTCGGATGCCTCCTCCTAGTCGTCAGTGAGGGTGTCTGATGCCTCCTCCTAGTCGTCAGTGAGGGTGTCTGATGCCTCCTCCTAGTCGTCAGTGAGGGTGTCGGATGCCTCCTCCTAGTCGTCAGTGAGGGTGTCGGATGCCTCCTCCTAGTCGTCAGTGAGGGTGTCGGATGCCTCCTCCTAGTCGTCAGTGAGGGTGTCGGATGCCTCCTCCTAGTCGTCAGTGAGGGTGTCGGATGCCTCCTCCTAGTCGTCAGTGAGGGTGTCGGATGCCTCCTCCTAGTCGTCAGTGAGGGTGTCGGATGCCTCCTCCTAGTCGTCAGTGAGGGTGTCGGATGCCTCCTCCTCGTCGTCAGTGAGGGTGTCGGATGCCTCCTCCTCGTCGTCAGTGAGGGTGTCGGATGCCTCCTCCTCGTCGTCAGTGAGGGTGTCGGATGCCTCCTCCTCGTCGTCAGTGAGGGTGTCGGATGCCTCCTCCTCGTCGTCAGTGAGGGTGTCGGATGCCTCCTCCTCGTCGTCAGTGAGGGTGTCGGATGCCTCCTCCTCGTCGTCAGTGAGGGTGTCGGATGCCTCCTCCTCGTCAGTGAGGGTGTCTGATGCCTCCTCCTCGTCAGTGAGGGTGTCTGATGCCTCCTCCTCGTCAGTGAGGGTGTCTGATGCCTCCTCCTCGTCAGTGAGGGTGTCTGATGCCTCCTCCTCGTCAGTGAGGGTGTCTGATGCCTCCTCCTCGTCAGTGAGGGTGTCTGATGCCTCCTCCTCGTCAGTGAGGGTGTCTGATGCCTCCTCCTCGTCAGTGAGGGTGTCTGATGCCTCCTCCTCGTCAGTGAGGGTGTCTGATGCCCCCTCCTCGTCAGTGAGGGTGGTGTCGGATGCCCCCTCCTCGTCAGTGAGGGTGTCGGATGCCTCCTCCTCGTCAGTGAGGGTGTCGGATGCCTCCTCCTCGTCAGTGAGGGTGTCGGATACCTCCTCCTCGTCAGTGAGGGTGTCTGATACCTCCTCCTCGTCAGTGAGGGTGTCTGATACCTCCTCCTCGTCAGTGAGGGTGTCTGATACCTCCTCCTCGTCAGTGAGGGTGTCTGATACCTCCTCCTAGTCAGTGAGGGTGTCGGATACCTCCTCCTCGTCAGTGAGGGTGTCTGATACCTCCTCCTCGTCAGTGAGGGTGTCTGATACCTCCTCCTCGTCAGTGAGGGTGTCTGATACCTCCTCCTCGTCAGTGAGGGTGTCTGATACCTCCTCCTAGTCAGTCAGGGTGTCGGATACCTCCTCCTAGTCAGTCAGGGTGTCTGATTTCTACTCCTACTCAGTGATGGTGTTGGATACCTCTTGGTATCCTAACCAGTGAGGTAAGGAGGTAAGGAGACTATGGGGGGTATGCTACGTTTGTGAGAATACATTTCACCTACTTATAGACTCTGTACAACAGTCTTCAAACAACTCTGTGGGTGAGTAAATACGCTGGTCTGTTTTTTTAAATATTTTTTTTATTTTACCTTAATTTAACTAGGCAAGTCAGTTAAGAAAAAATTATTATTTTCAATGACGGCCTAGGAACAGTGGGTTAACTGCCTGTTCAGGGGCAGAACGACAGATTTTGTACCTTGTCAGCTCAGAGATTTGAACTTGCAACCTTTCGGTTACTAGTCCAATGCGCTTACCACTAGGCTACACTGCCGCCCAGGTCTGAACACGCTCACCGTCTCTCCCCACGTCTCATCACATGCTGACCGTCTCTCCCCACGTCTCGTGCTCACCGTCTCTCCCCACATCATGCATGTTTGCAGCGATGTCTTCTCAGATATTTGTGCCTGTGGCACGGGAGGACCAACCCTTTTCCAGATAAGCCTGATCCGGCAGGCTACAACAGACTGACTGACACACCTTATTTAGGTCAGGAGAGACAGGTGTTCTAGGTAACATAGCAATTTAGTGAATCTATGAGCTGGAAGAACAATCATAACCTCCCTGGGGCTAATCAGGACAATAAATGGCAGCCATTTTGCTCTGTGGAATTTAATTGTCCCTCAGTACAAATCAGTTGGTGCTGTGTTACTGAGGTGAAATGTGACCACACCATAATCGCAATGCAACTATTTGTGAGCCTGGTAAAGACACCATCGTAAGACAGGGTTTGACGATGGTTTAAATATGTAGAGTGATTGTGTCCGTGAGGATGAAGCGTTAAAGGAGGAGTACATACCATCAATCTCTGGGATTGAGATAGCAGGAGTAGGCGGGGCCTCAGGAGCAGGGGTGACTGGTGTTAGCTCTGGGGCAGGAGTAGGCGGGGCCACAGGAGCAGGGGTGGCTGGTGTTAGCTCTGGGGCAGGGGTAGGGGCGGCTGGTGTTAGCTCAGGGGCGGCTTCGGGAGCAGGGGTAGGAGTCTCTACTGCAGGCTCTGGGGCTGGAGCTGCCACCTCACCTGGGGCCTCCACTGGTCCTGGGGCCTCCACAGGCTCATTGGCAACGGCTGCTACAGGGGCCTCCACAGCCACAGGGGTGGTTATTGGCTCTGCTGCAGGCTCAGCAGCAACAACAAGGTCAGTTATGGGGTCACTGGGTGCAGGGGCCTCCACAGCGGGGGCCCCCTCTGGGACAGCGGCCACAGGCTCAGCAGCAGGGGTTACTGGTTCAGGGACAGCGGCCACAGGGGCTGGAGCATCTTTGGTCTCCTCTTTTGGGGCTGGAGCTGGGGTCTCCGCTGCTGGAGCTGGGGTCTCCTCTGTCGGGGCTGGAGCTGGGGTCTCCTCTGTCGGGGCTGGAGCTGGGGTCTCCTCTGTCGGGGCTGGAGCTGGGGTCTCCTCTGTCGGGGCTGGAGCTGGGGTCTCCTCTGTCGGGGCTGGAGCTGGGGTCTCCTCTGTCGGGGCTGGAGCTGCCTCTGGGACAGTTTCAGTCACCTCGACTGGGGCAGCAGCTTCCACAGGTGCAGCTGCCTCGACCAGGGTAGCCACCTCCACTGCAGCTCCAGTTTCAACAACCGGAGCCTCCTCAGACACCACTGTCTCAGCAGGAGCCTCTGCCACAGGAGCGGCCTCAACCACGACAGCCTCAACAGGGTCCACCACCTCCACTGGGACCACAGCCTCTACTAAGACCACATCCTCTGAAGGGACGGCTGCAGCCTCAGCAGGGGCTTCAGGGGGAACGTCTGGCTCGGCTGCAGCCAGCATCTCCAGGACCTGGTCCTCCTCCCATCCAGACCCCATGGTCTCCAGGGCCTCTGAGGCCATGATGACGGGTTCCTCAGAGTCATCAGTCAGGGCACTCTGGACAGGAAGCTGCATCTGGTCAGCGATGGTCTCCGTGTCCTCCGAGATGTGACCATTCCCGACAACTGGAATAAAAACACAGAAAAACATGGAGGTTCATGAGAGAAATGTATTTCTAGGTTTAACCTGACATCTGACACCAGATCCACCTGTAACGTTCCTGATAGAAGATCACTGCAAACCGTTTCCGCGCTTTATTGAATACCAAACATATTGGTTAAGTTGAACTAATGAAGGATCTGATAGGCTGGAAGTTATGACCTTGGTGTGTCTGTGTTGTCATGAACCAATCCAGTAACACCTAAAACATTCCATGTCTGTAGAGCCTTGTATGATAAGTCCATTGTGAGAAGGCCTTTCTAGGGAGTTTTTCCTAGCCACCGTGCTTCTACACCTGCATTGCTTGCTGTTTGGGGTTTTAGGCCGGGTTTCTGTACAGCACTTTGAGATATCAGCTGATGTACGAAGGGCAATATAAATACATTTGATTTGATTTGTTCTGATTGGCTTGAATGCCTGAAATTCAAGCAATTATGACTTATCAGCATTGACCCTGTGTCTGTGTTGTTTATGAACCAATCTAGTTGTGTTGTAGTCATCCATCTTCAGACACATGCAGCACTCTGCCACAGTAACACCTACAACATTCCATAGTAACTCCTGCTAACCCAATCCATGATCTACTGCCACAGTAACACCTAACCCAATCCATGATCTACTGCCACAGTAACACCTAAAACATTCCATAGTAACTCCTGCTAACCCAATCCATGATCTACTGCCACAGTAACACCTAAAACATTCCATAGTAACTCCTGCTAACCCAATCCATGATCTACTGCCACGGTAACACCTAAAACATTCCATAGTAACTCCTGCTAACCCAATCCATGATCTACTGCCACGGTAACACCTAAAACATTCCATAGTAACTCCTGCTAACCCAATCCATGATCTACTGCCACAGCCAACTAAAGAAAAGATTGTGCAACTGACAGAGATGAGAGGTTTAAAGCTCAGTAAGGAGACGCAAGGTTAACATAGTATTTATCTGAAACGCGGTCAGTATTTATCTGAAACGAGGTTTGTATTTATCTGAAACTCGGTTAGAAACATGGTTTGTATTTATCTGAAACGCGGTTTGTATTGATCTGAAACGCGGCCGGTATTGATCTGAAACTCGGCCAGTATTGATCTGAAACGCGGCCGGTATTGATCTGAAACGCGGCCGGTATTGATCTGAAACGCGGTCGGTATTGATCTGAAACGCGGTCAGTATTGATCTGAAACGTGGTTAGAAACATGGTTTGTATTTATCTGAAACGCGGTCGGTATTGATCTGAAACGCGGTCAGTATTGATCTGAAACGCGTCAGTATTGATCTGAAACGCTGTCAGTATTGATCTGAAACGCTGTCAGTATTGATCTGTCAAATCTGAAACGGTCAGTATTTATCTGAAATGCGGTCTGTATTGATCTGAAACGCGGTCGGTATTGATCTGAAACGCGGTCAGTATTGATCTGAAACGCGGTCAGTATTGATCTGAAACGCGGTCAGTATTGATCTGAAACGCGGTCAGTATTGATCTGAAACGCGGTTAGAAACATGGTTTGTATTTATCTGAAACAATGGCATATGGGCCATCAGTCTTCAGGGGGTTGCTGTTGATCTAGTGGAACATTCCATCTAAATCTATTACATACAGAGTAATACATGCTGTTGATCTAGTGGAACATTCCATCTAAATCTATTACATACATGCTGCTGATCTAGTGGAACATTCCATCTAAATCTATTACATACATGCTGCTGATCTAATGGAACATTCCATCTAAATCTATTACATACATGCTGCTGATCTAGTGGAACATTCCATCTAAATCTATTACATACATGCTGCTGATCTAATGGAACATTCCATCTAAATCTATTACATACATGCTGCTGATCTAATGGAACATTCCATCTAAATCTATTACATACTGAGACTGAACCACTACAGTACTATCAGTCACAAACTCCTTTATAATTAGTCAAATAACTACAGGTTTCCACATGGAAAATGTGCTTTAGATGTCAGGGATTAGATGTCAGGGATTAGATGTCAGGGATTAGATGTCAGGGATTAGAAGTCAGGGATTAGATGTCAGGGATTAGATGTAAAGCAACAAATCAATCTACAGAACGTAGAACAACGATGAGCTGTTCACTGTTGGTGTCGCTGTTGCAGATGCCAAAGTTCAGAAAGGTCAAATGTACCATTTGCTGTCAAAGGTGACACTGACTCTTCAGGGTACCCGTCATGTTAAATCGACCATTATGTTGTGAAGAGGGGAACCGTTTTCCCCTTTGGTATTCTAATGCTTTGGTTGTTGGAGCATCCTGAAGTATTTAAACTGCCATTGAAATAAGACTGAACAGAAAGTGGGCCCCTTGGTAAGAGAGTCCAGTTGGTTTGACTCAGCAGTGAGGGAAAACAATAAAAGACAGAGAATTTCTAGGACATGCAGAACTTAAAAAGATGAAAAACTCATCTTCCATTTCCCCAGGGGGGGGTTGAAGAATGTGATTTATTGAAAACAACCTGTGGTTTTCTCTGAGCCCTGAGGACAAGGTTCACCCTAGTTATGAAACTGGACGAGGAAGTGTATATGAATGATACAGACCAGATGGGGGACATATCCATCCAAGTGGTAGGCTACCGGACACCTGGGAAACACACAACAGATAGTCTGAGACTGGTCCCAGATCTGTTTGTGTTGTATAGCCTACGTCTAGGACGTTTCACAATACAATGAATTACCATAGGAGTTGGCAAGATAACACTAACAGATCTGGGACCAGTCTGCCTGCAAAAACAGTTCAAGAAATCTGTTCTTAGACTGATCACAACCCTTTGTATTATTTAATCCATGTCACTGTTAACTCCCCCTGATTGTTTCATGCATGACATAAACCAAAAAATGATCAAATTAGACACTGCAGCTTCCCGGTTTGGTTTGACTGTCGTTGTCCCTAAAGACCAGGGAGCAATGACTGGAAAGGAATGTGATGGGCTGGCACAAAATAGGAACCAACCAGACCAATGGAAGACAAGCAAACAGAGAGAGATGGATTTGGAGGTCTACATGAGGAGTTATGGAGTGATGAGTTATGGGGTGATGAGATGAGGAGCTACGGGGTGATGAGGAGCTACGGGGTGATGAGGAGCTACGGGGTGATGAGGAGCTACGGGGTGATGAGGAGCTACGGGGCGATGTGATGAGGAGCTACGGGGCGATGTGATGAGGAGCTACGGGGCGATGTGATGAGGAGCTACGGGCGATGTGATGAGGAGCTACGGGGCGATGAGGAGCTACAGGGTGATGTGATGAGGAGCTACAGGGTGATGTGATGAGGAGCTACAGGGTGATGTGATGAGGAGCTACAGGGTGATGTGATGAGGAGCTACAGGGTGATGTGATGAGGAGCTATGGGGCGATGAGAGGAGCTACGGGGCGATGTGATGAGAGCTATGGGGCGATGTGAAGAGGAGCTACGGGGCGATGTGAAGAGGAGCTATGGGGCGATGTGATGAGGAGCTATGGGGCGATGTGATGAGGAGCTATGGGGGGCGATGTGATGAGGAGCTATGGGGCGTGTGATGAGGAGCTATGGGGGCGATGAGGAGCTATGGGGCGATGAGGAGCTATGGGGCGATGAGGAGCTATGGGGCGATGAGGAGCTATGGGGCGATGAGGAGCTATGGGGCGATGAGGAGCTATGGGGGCGATGAGGAGCTATGGGGTGGGGTGATGAGGAGCTATGGGGTGGGGTGATGAGGAGCTATGGGGTGGGGTGATGAGGAGTTATGGGGTGGGGTGATGAGGAGCTATGGGGTGATGAGGAGCTATGGGGTGATGATGATGAGGAGCTATGGGGATGTGATGAGGAGCTATGGGGTGATGTGATGAGGAGCTATGGGGTGATGTGATGAGGAGCTATGGGGTGATGTGATGAGGAGCTATGGGGTGATGTGATGAGGAGCTATGGGGTGATGTGATGAGGAGCTATGGGGTGATGTGATGAGGAGCTATGGGGTGGGGTGATGAGGAGCTATGGGGTGGGGATGTGATGAGGAGCTATGGGGCAATGTGATGAGGAGTTATGGGGTGATGAGGAGCTATGGGGTGGGGTGATGTGATGAGGAGCTATGGGGTGATGTGATGAGGAGCTATGGGGCGATGAGGAGCTATGGGGTGATGCGATGAGGAGCTATGGGGTGATGTGATGAGGAGCTATGGGGTGATGTGATGAGGAGCTATGGGGTGATGTGATGAGGAGCTATGGGGTGATGTGATGAGGAGCTATGGGGTGATGATGAGGAGCTATGGGGTGATGTGATGAGGAGCTATGGGGTGATGTGATGAGGAGCTATGGGGTGATGAGAGGAGCAATGGGGTGATGAGGAGCTATGGGGTGATGAGGAGCTATGGGGTGATGAGGAGCAATGGGGTGATGTGATGAGGAGCTATGGGGTGATGTGATGAGGAGCTATGGGGTGATGAGGAGCAATGGGGTGATGTGGAGCAATGGGGTGATGTGATGAGGAGCTATGGGGTGATGTGATGAGGAGCTATGGGGTGATGTGATGAGGAGCTATGGGGTGATGAGGAGCTATGGGGTGATGAGGAAATATATGCTGCAGTTACAGTTGTACAGTCAGCTAGCTCTCAGGGATAGGACAACTGTTGTCTGTAGCTGGCTGGTGGGACAGAGACAGACAGACGGTACAGTCAGCTAGCTCTCAGGGACAGGACAACTGTTGTCTGTAGCTGGCTGGCTGGCGGGACAGAGACAGACAGAGCCTCTCTTGGCATGGATGACTCGTGTGTCAACATGATTACCATCCAAAGATGACAGAGATCCCAGTCAAAACAGCTAGTCAATCCCTGGACAGAGGGAGAAGAGAGCTGGGGGATGGGACCCGGGGGCCCCACTGTGGGTTTGGCTGGCATACAGCTGGTGAGACAGTGCTGTTAGATGGGACAGATCACGACCATGCAGTGCCACATGTACAGAGTAGTAGCATGGTACAATAAAACATTTCAGAGGTGACGCCAGCCTCCCGGGACGAAGACAGAGAGCATCTCCAGGTGACCTGGCTGGCTAACTGGATGGCACTACAACAACACCCTGAAACAGAAACACTGCTAGAGATGGTACTACAACAACACCCTGATACAGACAGACGGCTAGAGATGGCACTACAACAACACCCTGATACAGACAGAATGCTAGAGATGGCACTACAACAACACCCTGAAACATACAGACACACTGCTAGAGATGGCACTACAACAACACCCTGCTAGAGATGGCACTACAACAACACCCTGAAACAGACAGACACACTGCTAGAGATGGCACTACAACAACACCCTGAAACAGACAGACACACTGCTAGAGATGGCACTACAACAACACCCTGAAACATACAGACCCAAACAACCTGTATAAAGACATACTGATGGTCAGACAGTAACAACCTGTATAAAGACATACTGATGGTCAGACAGTAACAACCTGTATAAAGACATACTGATGGTCAGGCAGTAACAACCTGTATAAAGACATACTGATGGTCAGGCAGTAACAACCTGTATAAAGACATACTGATGGTCACGCAGTAACAACCTGTATAAAGACATACTGATGGTCAGACAGTAACAACCTGTATAAAGACATACTGATGGTCAGTAACAGTAAAAGACAACCTGTATAAAAGACATACTGATGGTCCCTCAGTAACAACCTGTATAAAGACATACTGATGGTCCCTCAGTAACAACCTGTATAAAGACATACTGATGGTCAGTAGTAACAACCTGTATAAAGACATACTGATGGTCAGACAGTAACAACCTGTATAAAGACATACTGATGGTCCCTCTAAAACCTGTATAAAGACATACTGATGGTCCCTCAGTAACAACCTGTATAAAGATATACTGATGGTCCCTCAGTAACAACCTGTATAAAGACATACTGATGGTCCCTCAGTAACAACCTGTATAAAGACATACTGATGGTCAGACAGTAACAACCTGTATAAAGACATACTGATGGTCAGACAGTAACAACCTGTATAAAGACATACTGATGGTCAGACAGTAACAACCTGTATAAAGACATACTGTGGTCCCTCAAACAACCTGTATAAAGACATACTGATGGTCCCTCAGTAACAACCTGTATAAAGACATACTGATGGTCCCTCAGTAACAACCTGTATAAAGACATACTGATGGTCCCTCAGTAACAACCTGTATAAAGACATACTGATGGTCCCTCAGTAACAACCTGTATAAAGACATACTGATGGTCCCTCAGTAACAACCTGTATAAAGACATACTGATGGTCCCTCAGTAACAACCTGTATAAAGACATACTGATGGTCCCTCATAACTGTATAAAGACATACTGATGGTCAGACAGTCAACCTGTATAAAGACATACTGTAACAACCTGTATAAAGACATACTGATGGTCCAGTAACAACCTGTATAAAGACATACTGATGGTCCCTCAGTAACAACCTGTATAAAGACATACTGATGGTCCCTCAGTAACAACCTGTATAAAGACATACTGATGGTCCCAGTAACACAACCTGTATAAAGACATACTGATGGTCAGACAGTAACAACCTGTATAAAGACATACTGATGGTCAGTAACAACCTGTATAAAGACATACTGATGGTCAGACAGTAACAACCTGTATAAAGACATACTGATGGTCCCTCAGTAACAACCTGTATAAAGACATACTGATGGTCAGACAGTAACAACCTGTATAAAGACATACTGATGGTCAGACAGTAACAACCTGTATAAAGACATACTGATGGTCCCTCAGTAACAACCTGTATAAAGACATACATGTATAAAGACATCCCTCAGTAACAACCTGTATAAAGACATACTGATGGTCCCTCTGTAACAACCTGTATAAAGACATACTGATGGTCAGACAGTAACAACCTGTATAAAGACATACTGATGGTCAGGCAGTAACAACCTGTATAAAGACATACTGATGGTCAGACAGGAACAACCTGTATAAAGACATACTGATGGTCAGGCAGTAACAACAGGGAAGTGAGAACACAGTGTCAGTGTATGTTAAATGATTACATCATGCCCTCAGCTGTGCCTGGTCCTGGTGTGTAGAAGCCATGTGGCAGGCAGGACCAGAGCCAGGCAGGCCCCATGAATGGACAATATGGTCCCTGTGTCAGCCAGGCCTCTCTGTGGGTACCAGGCCTCTCTGTGGGTACCAGGCCTCTCTGTGGGTACCAGGCCTCTCTGTGGGTACCAGGCCTCTCTGTGGGTACCAGGCCTCTCTGTGGGTACCAGGCCTCTCTGTGGGTACCAGGCCTCTCTGTGGGTACCAGGTCTCTCTGTGGGTACCAGGGCTCTCTATGGGTACCAGGGCTCTCTATGGGTACCAGGGCTTCCATTAGAAATAATTAAAAAAATTAAAATTTTACATTAAAAATAAAAAGGCAATAAATAAAAAATATTTCTGCAAAATAATGCTTTTTATTTATTGATGGAAATGCCAGTTGATGAACCAGTCACAAGTTTGGGCACACCTACTCATTGTAGAATAATAGTGAAGACATCAAAACTATGAATTAACACATATGGTTTTAACAAATCAAAATATTTTTTATATTTGAGATTCTTCAAAGTAGCCACATTTTGCCTTGACGACAGCTTTGCACACTCTTGGTATTCTCTCAACCAGGCTTAACCTGGAATGCTTTTCCAACAGTCTTGAAGGAGTTCCCACATTCGCTGAGCACTTGTTGGCTGCTTTTCCTTCACTCTGCGGTCCAACTCATCCCAAACCATCTCAATTGGGTTGAGGTCGGGTCATCTAATGCAGCACTCGATCACTCTCCTTCTTAATCAAATAGCCCTTACGAAGCCTGGAGGTGTGTTGGGTCATTGTCCTGTTGAACAACAAAAGATAGTGTTCTGCAGAACGCTAGGTAGCCATGCTGGTTAAGTATGCCTTGAATTCTAAATAAATCACAGACAGTGTCACCAGCAAAGCACCACCACACCTCCTCCTCCATGCTTCACGGAGTGAACCACACATGTAGAGATTATCCGTTCAACTACTCTGTGTCTCACAAAGACAGCGGTTGGAACCAAAAATCTCAAATTTGGACTCATCAGACCAAAAGACAGATGTCCACCGGTCTAATATCCATTGGTCGTGTTTCTTGGCCCAAGCAAGTCTCTTCTTCTTATTGGTGTCCTTCAGGGTTTCTTTGCAGCAATTCGACCATGAAGGCCTGATTCACGCAGTCTCCTCTGAACAGTTGATGTTGAGATGTCTGTTACTTGAACTCTATAAAGCATTTATTTGGGATGTAATATCTGAGGCTGGTAACTCTAATGAGTTGTGGGGTGGCAGGTTGTTTAGTGGTTAGAGTGTTGGACTAGTCACCGAAAGGTTGCACCGAAAGGTTGAACTTCCATAGCCTATAGGGCAATGCAGTAGGTCTATAACTTCCATAGCCTATAGGCCAATGCAGTAGGTCTATAACTTCCATAGCCTATAGGGCAATGCAGTAGGTCTATAACTTCCATAGCCTATAGGCCAATGCGGTAGGTCTATAACTTCCATAGCCTATAGGGCAATGCGGTAGGTCTATAACATCCATAGCCTGTAGGCCAATGCAGTAGGTCTATAACATCCATAGCCTGTAGGCCAATGCAGTAGGTCTATAACATCCATAGCCTGTAGGCCAATGCGGTAGGTCTATAACTTCCATAGCCTGTAGGCCAATGAGGTAGGTCTATAACTTCCATAGCCTGTAGGCCAATGAGGTAGGTCTATAACTTCCATAGCCTATAGGCCAATGAGGTAGGTCTATAACTTCCATAGCCTGTAGGCCAATGCAGTAGGTCTATAACATCCATAGCCTGTAGGCCAATGCGGTAGGTCTATAACTTCCATAGCCTGTAGGCCAATGCGGTAGGTCTATAACTTCCATAGCCTGTAGGCCAATGCAGTAGGTCTATAACTTCCATAGCCTGTAGGCCAAATGTCCATGCGGTCTTCTATAAGAAACCATGGTCCATAGCCTATAGGCCAATGCAGGTAGGTCTATAACTTCCATTGGCCATGAGGTTCTCAAATGTCCAGGGTAGGTCTAAACTCCTGGGAGGACATCTTCCATAAGGCAGAATTTCTCACTCATGGTGTGGTACGACTCTGGGAGGAGTTGGGGGTGGTACGACTCTGGGGAGTTGGGGTGGTCTGTAGTTGGGGGAGTTGGGGGTACGACTCTGGGAGGAGTCTGGGGGTTGGTACGACTCTGGGAGGAGTTGGGGTGGACTCTGGGAGGAGTAACTATGACTCTGGGAGGAGTTGGGGGTGGTATGTAGTATGACTCTGGGAGGAGTTGGGGTATGTAGTATGACTCTGGGAGGAGTTGGGTGTGGTAGTTATGACTCTGGGAGGAGTTGGGTGGTGGTATGTCGTATGACTCTGGGAGGAGTTGGGTGTGTATGACTCTGGGAGGAGTTGGGTGTGGTATGTAGTATGACTCTGGGAGGAGTTGGGTGTGGTATGTAGTATGACTCTGGGAGGAGTTGGGGTGGTATGTAGTATGACTCTGGGAGGAGTTGGGGTGGTGTAGTATGACTCTGGGAGGAGTTGGGGGTGGTATGTAGTATGACTCTGGGAGGAGTTGGGGGTGGTATGTAGTATGACTCTGGGAGGAGTTGGGGTGGTATGTAGTATGACTCTGGGAGGAGTTGGGGTAGTACTGGTATGTAGTATGAGGAGTTGGGGTGGTATGTAGTATGACTCTGGGAGGAGTTGGGGTGGTATGTAGTACGACTCTGGGAGGAGTTTGGGGTGGTATATAGTATGACTCTGGGAGGAATTGGGGTGGTATTTAGTATGACTCTGGGAGGAGTTGGGGGTGGTATGTAGTATGACTCTGGGAGGAGTTGGGGGTGGTATGTCGTACGACTCTGGGAGGAGTTGGGGGTGGTATGTCGTACGACTCTGGGAGGAGTTGGGGGTGGTATGTAGTACGACTCTGGGAGGAGTTTGGGGTGGTATGTAGTATGACTCTGGGAGGAGTTTGGGGTGGTATGTAGTATGACTCTGGGAGGAGTTTGGGGTGGTATGTAGTACGACTCTGGGAGTAGTTGGAGGTGGTCTGTTTGTGATCAGAGCCCCAAAACCAACTGGCTGAGGGGACTCTTCTCCAGGTTCATCTCTCTGTAGGTGATGGCTTTGTTATGGAAGGTTTGGGCATCGCTTCCTTTTAGGTGGTTGTAGAATTTATCAGCTCTTTTCTGGATTTTGATCATTAGTGGGTATCGTCCTAATTCTGCTCTGCATGCATTGTTTGGGGTTTTGCGTTGTACACAAAGTGCAGAGTTTCAATTAGGTGTTTGTCCCATTTTGTGAATTCTTAGTTGGTCCCCAGACTTCACAACCATAGAAGGCAATGGGTTCAATAACTAACTGAAGTATTTACACAGTACAGGCTAACTAACAGGTTGGGTCAGAACCCTATAGCCTCAGGGATATGACACAGTACAGGCTAACTAACAGGTTGGGTCAGAACCCTATATCCTCAGGGATATGACACAGTACAGGCTAACTAACAGGTTGGGTCAGAACCCTATAGCCTCAGGGATATGACACAGTACAGGCTAACTAACAGGTTGGGTCAGAACCTGTATAGCCTCAGGGATATGACACAGTACAGGCCGTGCCACAGGCACAGCTAACTAACAGGTTGGAAGTCAGAACCCTTAGCCTCAGGGATATGACACAGTACAGGCTAACTAACAGGTTGGGTCAGAACCCTATAGCTCAGGGATATGACACAGTACAGGCTAACTAACAGGTTGGGTCAGAACCCTATAGCCTCAGGGATATGACACAGTACAGGCTAACTAACAGGTTGGGTCAGAACCCTATAGCCTCAGGGATATGACACAGTACAGGCTAACTAACAGGTTGGGTCAGAACCCTTTAGCCTTAGGGATATGACACAGTGGCTAACAGTACAGGCCCTAACCTCAGGAATAACAGGTTGGGTCAGAACCCTATAGCCTCAGGGATATGACACAGTACAGGCTAACTAACAGGTTGGGTCAGAACCCTATAGCCTCAGGGATATGACACAGTACAGGCTAACTAACAGGTTGGGTCAGAACCCTATAGCCTCAGGGATATGACACAGTACAGGCTAACTAACAGGTTGGGTCAGAACCCTATAGCCTCAGGGATATGACACAGTACAGGCTAACTAACAGGTTGGGTCAGAACCCTATAGCCTCATGGATATGACACAGTACAGGCTAACTAACAGGTTGGGTCAGAACCCTATAGCCTCAGGGATATGACACAGTACAGGCTAACTAACAGGTTGGGTCAGAACCCTATAGCCTCAGGGATATAACACAGTACAGGCTAACTAACAGGTTGGGTCAGAACCCTATAGCCTCAGGGATATGACACAGTACAGGCTAACTAACAGGTTGGGTCAGAACCCTATAGCCTCAGGGATATGACACAGTACAGGCTAACTAACAGGTTGGGTCAGAACCCTATAGCCTCAGGGATATGACACAGTACAGGCTAACTAACAGGTTGGGTCAGAACCCTATAGCCTCAGGGATATAACACAGTACAGGCTAACTAACAGGTTGGGTCAGAACCCTATAGCCTCAGGGATATGACACAGTACAGGCTAACTAACAGGTTGGGTCAGAACCCTATAGCCTCAGGGTGCAGATGTACTGCAAAGAATGCAGCGTTTTCCACAGCCGTTTGATCGGAAAACTAAAATCACCAATAACTGAGTAAATATTAACAGCAGGTAGTAATCATAATAAAAAGTTATTCTATAATATATAATACAATATATACACACGAGGAGCGTGCTTCTACACCTGCATTGCTTGCCGTTTGGGGCTTTTAGGCTGGGTTTCTGTACAGCACTTTGTGACATGGGCTGATGTACGAAGGGCACCACCAAAAGACTTCAGAAGAGCAAAGTGTAACCATGCTGAAGTGTTGGAACAATGTCTCTTTTCCAGAACCTTGCCCCCTTCAAAAACAAAAACATCTATGCAATCACAATGTCATATGGTAAAAAAAATGTTTAAAAGTAAGACAAAAATCTATGCATATAACACAACCTTCTGCAGTGTGACAACTATTCTAAATTGGAGGAAAAAACGGGTTACTTTGACACATTCTGACAAAACTTTTTTTTTTAAAGTGTCACTGTCAGCGGAACCTGACAAAAATATAAGTTACTCACCAAATGTGTCTCCGTTGGACTCCTCGGGTTTTGTCCCCGGTCTCTTCTCCTCATCGACAGTCTGTGTGCTGGACGAAGAACATCCCATGGTGAAGAAGAACGAGAGGAGAGATGAAGAGAAAATATGGAAAGAAGACTGAGACGAGATGCGAACGGTCGATACTCGGTCAACTCAGACAGCGACTGGCTGGATAAAACATGAACAGAACAACAAGCTGGTTGTTTATGAGGTATAGCTGGAGCCCATTATTTCCTGTTGTCTGTCTGTCTGCCCTGTCTGTTTATGCATGGCTAGTCGCCGTCATGCCCTAGACAACGGACTGTTGTGCTCCGCACACTAACCACGCGTTAGACACTGTCTGGATAAAATGAAGACCCTCAACTCTGCTCCCTCTCTCTCTCTTTACATTAGGGAAGTAGTTTAGGTAAGATGGTCTTGATCAACTCCGCCCCCTATCCTCTCATTCAGGAAAACCCACTCTCTGAAAATCCACCTGGTGGATCATACTTTTATTTCACCTTTATTTAACCAGGTAGGCCAGTTGAGAACAAGTTCTCATTTACAACTGCGACCTGGCCAAGATAAAGCAAAGCAGTGCGACAGATACAACGACACAGAGTTACACATGGAGTAAACACAACTTACAGTCATTAATACAATAGAAAATAGAAGAAAAAAAGAAAGTCTATAAACAGTGCGTGCAAATGGCGTGAGGAGGCAATAAATAGGCCATAGTAGCGAAGTAATTACAATTGAGCAAAATAACACTGGAGTGATTGATGAGCAGATGATGTGCAAGTAGAAATACTGGTGTGCAAAAGAGCAGAAAAGTAAATAAAAAACAATATGGGAATGAGGTAGGTAGATTGGGTGGGCTATTTACAGATGGACTATGTACAGCTGCAGCGATCGGTTAGCTGCTCAGATAGCAGATGTTTAAAGTTAGTGAGGGAAATATACGTCTCCAGCTTCAGCTATTTTTGTAGTTCGTTCCAGTCATACACTCATATGTCCTGGTGAATTCTCTTTCCCCAGTTTATAGTTCAAGTAACTTGGAATATATTACTAATTATAACTGTTTGTTTAATATTCCTCGTAAGAAAATCCAAGACTTTGGCCCAGACGTTGATGGATTGTCAACAACAAGTCATTTGTCAGTAAGTGCAAGTGGGGGGGGGGGGATACCGGCGCCCTGCAGACCTTTCCGCAACAACAACACAAGTATCAAACCTGATTGATCAAAGGAGCCAATGTCTGCAAAAAATAGGGTGTGTGCAGTGTTACTATGTTGCTGTTAAACAGAGTGACATCGACCAGTACTGCACCATCTTTGACGTGACGTCGGCATCTACTGGAGGAAGTAACTACCTGAAGCGCCAAAGATGTTTGTCTCTTCCACAAAACAAGCAGAATCGCACCCCCCTGCGACCACCGTACCGGGTACACAGGTCACCAGAATCGCACCCCCCTGCGGCCACCGTACCGGGTACACAGGTCACCAGAATCGTCACCAGAATCCCCCCCCCCCTGCGGCCACCGTACCGGGTACACAGGTCACACCAGAATCGCACCCCCTGCGGCCACCGTACCGGGTACACAGGTCACCAGAATCGCACCCCCTGCGACCACCGTACCGGGTACACAGGTCACCAGAATCGCACCCCCCTGCGGCCACCGTACCGGGTACACAGGTCACCAGAATCGCACCCCCCTGCGGCCACCGTACCGGGTACACTGGTCACCATAGTAACGAAACGCGCAGAGTTGCTCGGTTGATGAGACACACACACAGGTCGCTAGATAACGTTACATCGTAGCGAGTTATTATTTCTCTAAATATATACAATTTCTCATTCCGTCCGTGACACGGGTTGTTGTTTGGTGAGTAAGGACATTGACTTTTCACAGTACTTTTCAACCATCCATGACTTGACTAGTTAAATAAAGGTGAAATAAATGTTTTTAACTGTCTTCCCTGACAGTAACGTTAAACCAAACTGCTAACTTCAGCGAGCTAGTATTGTTGTCAAAACACAGAGCCGCAGGACCCAGGCAGTAGCTACTAGACTTAGCCACAACTTAGTAAATGTCGCTTTAGTAACGCATAGACATTTAGTTGTTGTCGTCAACAGGTCAGCCATGAATGCAGAGATAGTTTCCTCACTTCTAACTCAAGAGGTGCCAGCGGGGACCACTTCCGCCGCAGCAGTTCCAGTGGATCACCTAGACTACGGCTACATTGGCAAATGCACTGATGTGAAATACTTGGGCAAGATGCTGAGCGTGCTAAGGTAAATGATGCTGAGGGTGCTAAGGTAAATGATGCTGAGGGTGCTAAGGTAAATGATGCTGAGCGTGCTAAGGTAAATGATGCTGAGGGTGCTAAGGTAAATGATGCTGAGGGTGCTAAGGTAAATGATGCTGAGGGTGCTAAGGTAAATGATGCTGAGGGTGCTAAGGTAAATGATGCTGAGGGTGCTAAGGTAAATGATGCTGAGCGTGCTAAGGTAAATGATGCTGAGGGTGCTAAGGTAAATGATGCTGAGCGTGCTAAGGTAAATGATGCTGAGGGTGCTAAGGTAAATGATGCTGAGGGTGCTAAGGTAAATGATGCTGAGCGTGCTAAGGTAAATGATGCTGAGGGTGCTAAGGTAAATGATGCTGAGCTGGTGCTAAGGTAAATGATGCTGAGGGTGCTAAGGTAAATGATGCTGAGGGTGCTAAGGTAAATGATGCTGAGGTGCTAAGGTAAATGATGCTGAGGTAAATGATGCTGAGCGTGCTAAGGTAAATGATGCTGAGGGTGCTAAGGTAAATGATGCTGAGGGTGCTAAGGTAAATGATGCTGAGGGTGCTAAGGTAAATGATGCTGAGGGTGCTAAGGTAAATGATGCTGGTAAATGATGCTGGGGTGCTAAGGTAAATGATGCTGAGCTGCTAAGGTAAATGATGCTGAGCGTGCTAAGGTAAATGATGCTGAGCGTGCTAAGGTAAATGATGCTGAGCGTGCTAAGGTAAATGATGCTGAGCGTGCTAAGGTAAATGATGCTGAGCGTGCTAAGGTAAATGATGCTGAGGGTGCTAAGGTAAATGATGCTGAGCGTGCTAAGGTAAATGATGCTGAGCGTGCTAAGGGAAATGATGCTGAGGGTGCTAAGGTAAATGATGCTGAGCGTGCTAAGGGAAATGATGCTGAGCGTGCTAAGGTAAATTATTCAGGGGTTAAGTTAGGTTTAGGCTACAGCTGGTGGTTTTCAACATAACAATCTAAGGTAAATGATTCAGGGGTTAAGTTAGGTTTAGGCTACAGCTGGTGGTTTTCAACATAACAATCTAAGGTAAATGATGCTGAGGGTGCTAAGGTAAATGATGCTGAGGTGCTAAGGTAAATGATGCTGAGGGTGCTAAGGTAAATGATGCTGAGCGTGCTAAGTTGATGCTGAGGGTGCTAAGGTAAATGATGCTGACGTGCTAAGGTGGTTTTCAATGATGCTGACAATGCTAAGGTAAATGATTCAGGGTTTAAGTTAGGTTTAGGCTACAGCTGGTGGTTTTCAACATAACAATCTAAGGTAAATGATTCAGGGGTTAAGTTAGGTTTAGGCTACAGCTGGTGGTTTTCAACATAACAATCTAAGGTAAATGATTCAGGGGTTAAGTTAGGTTTAGGCTACAGCTGGTGGTTTTCAACATAACAATCTAAGGTAAATGATTCAGGGGTTAAGTTAGGTTTAGGCTACAGCTGGTGGTTTTCAACATAACAATCTAAGGTAAATGATTCAGGGGTTAAGTTAGGTTTAGGCTACAGCTGGTGGTTTTCAACATAACAATCTAAGGTAAATGATTCAGGGGTTAAGTTAGGTTTAGGCTACAGCTGGTGGTTTTCAACATAACAATCTAAGCGAGAAATGGACAAAAGAGTTAACACACATAGTACAAAACTAATTCAGAACTGAAATGGGGATCAACGTGCTATTTTTGTTGTTTGTTTGTTCGTTCCTGAGGACCCGGTGTTATGCCAGACAAGTGAATATCTCTGTGTTATGCCAGACAAGTGTACATCTCTGTGTTATGCCAGACAAGTGAATATCTCTGTGTTATGCCAGACAAGTGAATATCTCTGTGTTATGCCAGACAAGTGAATATCTCTGTGTTATGCCAGACAAGTGTACATCTCTGTGTTCTCCTGATAAGATGTTCTGAAATTCACTGTCAACTATTTTACGCCAGGTCTGGAGATGAGGGTATCTATCCCCATCTGATACAGTTCTGTGAGAGTCGTCTGGAGAGGCTGGACCCTAAAAGTCGTGCCCTCAGAAAGGACAACCCCCCAGCCACCGCCGCCTGCTTCTCTGGAGATGAATGGGGTCAGATCACGGACGAACTCAAGGTACTGTCCGTTTGCCACGCGACGTTGTCTCAAAGTTTTTTGTGGCGTCTCACTGTGCCAATTTTACTTTGTAATCTGTCGTGGAGAGACTACGTTAAACGTCAAACATCTGACCAAAATGATTTCAAGATTTTAGTTCTGGGTTAACAGAGATCAGTGACTTTGTAACAACACTTGTAAGTAGTATTGAGACTTTTGTATTAGTAGTAATACCATAGTAGTGTAGCTGTAGGTAATGAGACCGATACACACATCCTTATATAGCAGACTTAACCTAAAATACACCACACTGTTTTCACTTTTACAGAAGTGGGAGACAGATGCCAAAATGAGTGAAACTGCGCTGAAACAACAATCTATATTCCATGATCTTGAAACTGAGAATCTACCCCCAGTACGTGGATCAAGTTGCTCTATTCCTCTCAAGCAGGTACAGCCTCTGTTTTATAAGGAAATACTATTATTTTGTGTTGTCAGACAATAGTAGGAAAATGACTAGAACTTCATTCTAAATTGTGTTGCAGAATACAGTTTCAAATGGACAGACGAAAACTGCACAGAAGAAGGTTCTGCCTCGTAATTATATAGAATGGGACCAGTGAGTTTCTAGAAGGTTCTGCCTCGTAATTATATAGAATGGGACCAGTGAGTTTATAGAAGGTTCTGCCTCGTAATTATATAGAATGGGACAAGTGAGTTTCTAGAAGGTTCTACCTCCTGATTATATAGAATGGGACCAGTGAGTTTCTAGAAGGTTCTTCCTCCTGATTATATAGAATGGGACAAGTGAGTTTCTAGAAGGTTCTACCTCCTGATTATATAGAATGGGACCAGTGAGTTTCTAGAAGGTTCTACCTCCTGATTATATAGAATGGGACAAGTGAGTTTCTAGAAGGTTCTTCCTCCTGATTATATAGAATGGGACCAGTGAGTTTCTAGAAGGTTCTTCCTCCTGATTATATAGAATGGGACAAGTGAGTTTCTAGAAGGTTCTTCCTCCTGATTATATAGAATGGGACCAGTGAGTTTATAGAAGGTTCTACCTCCTGATTATATAGAATGGGACCAGTGAGTTTCTAGAAGGTTCTTCCTCCTGATTATATAGAATAAGACCAGTGAGTATATAGAAGGTTCTACCTCCTGATTATATAGAATGGGACCAGTGAGTTTCTAGAAGGTTCTACCTCCTGATTATATAGAATAAGACCAGTGAGTTTATAGAAGGTGCTTCCTCCTGATTATATAGGATGGGACCAGAGAGTCTAAAAGGTTCTACGTCCTGATTATATAGGATGTGACCAGTGAGTCTAGAAGGTTCTACCTCCTGATTATATAGGATGGGACCAGAGAGTCTAAAAGGTTCTACGTCCTGATTATATAGGATGTGACCAGTGAGTCTAGAAGGTTCTACCTCCTGATTATATAGAATAAGACCAGTGAGTTTATAGAAGGTGCTTCCTCCTGATTATATAGAATGAGACCAGTGAGTCTACCTCCTGATTATATAGAAGGTTCTACCTCCTGATTATATAGAATGGGACCAGTGAGTTTCTAGAAGGTTCTTCCTCCTGATTATATAGAATGGGACCAGTGAGTCTAGAAGGTTCTACCTCCTGATTATATAGAATGGGACCAGTGAGTTTCTAGAAGGTTCTACCTCCTGATTATATAGAATAAGACCAGTGAGTCTAGAAGGTTCTACCTCCT
>NW_024608623.1:0-70412 GCF_018296145.1 Oncorhynchus tshawytscha | reverse complement strand
TAATGACAGTAGATGGTAGACCAGGGTAATATAATGACAGTAGATGGTAGACCAGGGTAATATAATGACAGTAGATGGTAGACCAGGGTAATATAATGACAGTAGATGGTAGACCAAGGGTAATATAATGACAGGAGATGGTAGACCAGGGTAATATAATGACAGTAGATGGTAGACCAAGGGTAATATAATGACATTAGAGGATAGACCAGTGTAATATATTGACAGTAGATAGACCAGGGTAATATATTGACAGTAGATGGTAGACCAGGGGAATATAATGACAGTAGATAGACCAGGGAAAATATAATGACAGTAGATGGTAGACCAGGGTAATATAATGACAGTAGATGGTAGACCAGGGTAATATAATGACAGTAGATGGTAGACCAGGGTAATATAATGACAGTAGATGGTAGACCAGGGTAATATAATGACAGTAGATGGTAGACCAGGGTAATATAATGACAGTAGATGGTAGACCAGGGTAATATAATGACAGTAGATGGTAGACCAGGGTAATATAATGACAGTAGATGGTAGACCAGGGTAATATAATGACAGTAGATGGTAGACCAGGGTAATATAATGACAGTAGATGGTAGACCAGGGTAATATAATGACAGTAGATGGTAGACCAGGGTAATATAATGACAGTAGATGGTAGACCAGAGGGTAATATAATGACAGTAGATGGTAGACCAGGGTAATATAATGACAGTAGATGGTAGACCAGGGTAATATAATGACAGTAGATGGTAGACCAGGGTAATATAATGACAGTAGATGGTAGACCAGGGTAATATAATGACAGTAGATGGTAGACCAGGGTAATATAATGACAGTAGATGGTAGACCAGGGTAATATAATGACAGTAGATGGTAGACCAGGGTAATATAATGACAGTAGATGGTAGACCAGGGTAATATAATGACAGTAGATGGTAGACCAGGGTAATATAATGACAGTAGAGGGTAGACCAGGGTAATATAATGACAGTAGATGGTAGACCAGGTAATATAATGACAGTTGATGGTAGACCAGGGTAATATTATGATGGTAGATGGTAGACCAGGGTAATATAATGACCATAGATGTTTGAACAGGGCAATATAATGACAGTAGATGGTAGACCAGTGCAATATAATGACAGTAGATGGTTGTCCAGGGTAATATATTGACAGTAGATGGTAGACCAGGGTAATATAATGACCATAGATGTTTGACCAGGGTAATATAATGACAGTAGATGGTAGACCAGGGTATTATAATGACAGTAGATGGTTGTCCAGGGTAATATATTGACAGTAGATGGTAGACCAGGGTAATATAATGACAGTAGATGGTAGACCAGGGTAATATAATAACAGTAGAGGGTAGACCAGGGTAATATAATGACAGTAGATGGTAGACCAGGGTAATATAATGACAGTAGATGGTAGACCAGGGTAATATAATGACAGTAGATGGTAGACCAGGGTAATATAATGACAGTAGATGGTAGACCAGGGTAATATAATGACAGTAGATGGTAGACCAGGGTAATATAATGACAGTAGATGGTAGACCAGGGTAATATAATGACAGTAGATGGTAGACCAGGGTAATATAATGACAGTAGATGGTAGACCAGGGTAATATAATGACAGTAGATGGTAGACCAGGGTAATATAATGACAGTAGATGGTAGACCAGGGTAATATAATGACAGTAGATGGTAGACCAGGGTAATATAATGACAGTAGATGGTAGACCAGGGTAATATAATGACAGTAGATGGGTAGACCAGGGTAATATAATGACAGTAGATAGACCAGGGTAATATAATGACAGTAGATGGTAGACCAGGGTAATATAATGACAGTAGATGGTAGACCAGGGTAATATAATGACAGTAGATGGTAGACCAGGGTAATATAATGACAGTAGATGGTAGACCAGGGTAATATAATGACAGTAGATGGTAGACCAGGGTAATATAATGACAGTAGATGGTAGACCAGGGTAATATAATGACAGTAGATGGTAGACCAGGGTAATATAATGACAGTAGATGGTAGACCAGGGTAATATAATGACAGTAGATGGTAGACCAGGGTAATATAATGACAGTAGATGGTAGACCAGGGTAATATAATGACAGTAGATGGTAGACCAAGGGTAATATAATGACAGTAGATGGGTAGACCAGGGTAATATAATGACAGTAGATGGTAGACCAGGGTAATATAATGACAGTAGATGGTAGACCAGGGTAATATAATGACAGTAGATGGTAGACCAGGGTAATATAATGACAGTAGATGGTAGACCAGGGTAATATAATGACAGTAGATGGTAGACCAGGGTAATATAATGACAGTAGATGGTAGACCAGGGTAATATAATGACAGTAGATGGTAGACCAGGGTAATATAATGACAGTAGATGGTAGACCAGGGTAATATAATGACAGTAGATGGTAGACCAGGGTAATATAATGACAGTAGATGGTAGACCAGGGTAATATAATGACAGTAGATGGTAGACCAGGGTAATATAATGACAGTAGATGGTAGACCAGGGTAATATAATGACAGTAGATGGTAGACCAGGGTAATATAATGACAGTAGATGGTAGACCAGGGTAATATAATGACAGTAGATGGTAGACCAGGGTAATATAATGACAGTAGATGGTAGACCAAGGGTAATATAATGACAGGAGATGGTAGACCAGGGTAATATAATGACAGTAGATGGTAGACCAGGGGTAATATAATGACAGGAGATGGTAGACCAGGGTAATATAATGACAGTAGATGGTAGACCAAGGGTAATATAATGACAGTAGATGGTCGACCAGGGTAATATAATGACAGTAGATAGACCAGGGTAATATAATGGTAGTAGAGACCAGGGTAATATAATGACAGTAGAGTGTAGACCAGGGTAATATAATGACAGTAGATGGTAGACCAGGGTAATATAATGACAGTAGAGGGTAGACCAGGGTAATATAATGACAGTAGATGGTAGACCAGGGTAATATAATGACAGTAGATGGTAGACCAGGGTAATATAATGACAGTAGATGGTAGACCAGGGTAATATAATGACAGTAGATGGTAGACCAGGGTAATATAATGACAGTAGATGGTAGACCAGGGTAATATAATGACAGTAGATGGTAGACCAGGGTAATATAATGACAGTAGATGGTAGACCAGGGTAATATAATGACAGTAGATGGTAGACCAGGGTAATATAATGACAGTAGTAATATAGACCAGGGTAATATAATGACAGTAGATGGTAGACCAGGGTAATATAATGACAGTAGATGGTAGACCAGGGTAATATAATGACAGTAGATGGTAGACCAGGGTAATATAATGACAGTAGATGGTAGACCAAGGGTAATATAATGACAGTAGATGGTAGACCAGGGTAATATAATGACAGTAGATGGTAGACCAGGGTAATATAATGACAGTAGATGGTAGACCAGGGTAATATAATGACAGTAGATGGTAGACCAAGGGTAATATAATGACAGTAGATGGTAGACCAGGGTAATATAATGACAGTAGATGGTAGACCAGGGTAATATAATGACAGTAGATGGTAGACCAGGGTAATATAATGACAGTAGATGGTAGACCAGGGTAATATAATGACAGTAGATGGTAGACCAGGGTAATATAATGACAGTAGATGGTAGACCAGGGTAATATAATGACCAGGGTAATGATAGACCAGGGTAATATAATGACAGTAGATGGTAGACCAGGGTAATATAATGACAGTAGATGGTAGACCAGGGTAATATAATGACAGTAGATGGTAGACCAGGGTAATATAATGACAGTAGATGGTAGACCAGGGTAATATAATGACAGTAGATGGTAGACCAGGGTAATATAATGACAGTAGATGGTAGACCAGGGTAATATAATGACAGTAGATGGTAGACCAGGGTAATATAATGACAGTAGATGGGTAGACCAGGGTAATATAATGACAGTAGATAGACCAGGGTAATATAATGACAGTAGATGGTAGACCAGGGTAATATAATGACAGTAGATGGTAGACCAGGGTAATATAATGACAGTAGATGGTAGACCAGGGTAATATAATGACAGTAGATGGTAGACCAGGGTAATATAATGACAGTAGATGGTAGACCAGGGTAATATAATGACAGTAGATGGTAGACCAGGGTAATATAATGACAGTAGATGGTAGACCAGGGTAATATAATGACAGTAGATGGTAGACCAGGGTAATATAATGACAGTAGATGGTAGACCAGGGTAATATAATGACAGTAGATGGTAGACCAGGGTAATATAATGACAGTAGATGGTAGACCAGGGTAATATAATGACAGTAGATGGTAGACCAGGGTAATATAATGACAGTAGATGGTAGACCAGGGTAATATAATGACAGTAGATGGTAGACCAGGGTAATATAATGACAGTAGATGGTAGACCAGGGTAATATAATGACAGTAGATGGTAGACCAGGGTAATATAATGACAGTAGATGGTAGACCAGGGTAATATAATGACAGTAGATGGTAGACCAGGGTAATATAATGACAGTAGATGGTAGACCAGGGTAATATAATGACAGTAGATGGTAGACCAGGGTAATATAATGACAGTAGATGGTAGACCAGGGTAATATAATGACAGTAGATGGTAGACCAGGGTAATATAATGACAGTAGATGGTAGACCAGGGTAATATAATGACAGTAGATGGTAGACCAGGGTAATATAATGACAGTAGATGGTAGACCAGGGTAATATAATGACAGTAGATGGTAGACCAGGGTAATATAATGACAGTAGATGGTAGACCAGGGTAATATAATGACAGTAGATGGTAGACCAGGGTAATATAATGACAGTAGATGGTAGACCAGGGTAATATAATGACAGTAGATGGTAGACCAGGGTAATATAATGACAGTAGATGGTAGACCAGGGTAATATAATGACAGTAGATGGTAGACCAGGGTAATATAATGACAGTAGATGGTAGACCAGGGTAATATAATGACAGTAGATGGTAGACCAGGGTAATATAATGACAGTAGATGGTAGACCAGGGTAATATAATGACAGTAGATGGTAGACCAGGGTAATATAATGACAGTAGATGGTAGACCAGGGTAATATAATGACAGTAGATGGTAGACCAGGGTAATATAATGACAGTAGATGGTAGACCAGGGTAATATAATGACAGTAGATGGTAGACCAGGGTAATATAATGACAGTAGATGGTAGACCAGGGTAATATAATGACAGTAGATGGTAGACCAGGGTAATATAATGACAGTAGATGGTAGACCAGGGTAATATAATGACAGTAGATGGTAGACCAGGGTAATATAATGACAGTAGATGGTAGACCAGGGTAATATAATGACAGTAGATGGTAGACCAGGGTAATATAATGACCAGTAGATGATAGACCAGGGTAATATAATGACAGTAGATGGTAGACCAGGGTAATATAATGACAGTAGATGGTAGACCAGGGTAATATAATGACAGTAGATGGTAGACCAGGGTAATATAATGACAGTAGATGGTAGACCAAGGGTAATATAATGACAGTAGATGGTAGACCAGGGTAATATAATGACAGTAGATGGTAGACCAGGGTAATATAATGACAGTAGATGGTAGACCAGGGTAATATAATGACAGTAGATGGTAGACCAGGGTAATATAATGACAGTAGATGGTAGACCAGGGTAATATAATGACAGTAGATGGTAGACCAGGGTAATATAATGACAGTAGATGGTAGACCAGGGTAATATAATGACAGTAGATGGTAGACCAGGGTAATATAATGACAGTAGATGGTAGACCAGGGTAATATAATGACAGTAGATGGTAGACCAGGGTAATATAATGACAGTAGATGGTAGACCAGGGTAATATAATGACAGTAGATGGTAGACCAGGGTAATATAATGACAGTAGATGGTAGACCAGGGTAATATAATGACAGTAGATGGTAGACCAGGGTAATATAATGACAGTAGATGGTAGACCAGGGTAATATAATGACAGTAGATGGTAGACCAGGGTAATATAATGACAGTAGATGGTAGACCAGGGTAATATAATGACAGTAGATGGTAGACCAGGGTAATATAATGACAGTAGATGGTAGACCAGGGTAATATAATGACAGTAGATGGTAGACCAGGGTAATATAATGACAGTAGATGGTAGACCAAGGGTAATATAATGACAGTAGATGGTAGACCAGGGTAATATAATGACAGTAGATGGTAGACCAGGGTAATATAATGACAGTAGATGGTAGACCAGGGTAATATAATGACAGTAGATGGTAGACCAGGGTAATATAATGACAGTAGATGGTAGACCAGGGTAATATAATGACAGTAGATGGTAGACCAGGGTAATATAATGACAGTAGATGGTAGACCAGGGTAATATAATGACAGTAGATGGTAGACCAGGGTAATATAATGACAGTAGATGGTAGACCAGGGTAATATAATGACAGTAGATGGTAGACCAGGGTAATATAATGACAGTAGATGGTAGACCAGGGTAATATAATGACAGTAGATGGTAGACCAGGGTAATATAATGACAGTAGATGGTAGACCAGGGTAATATAATGACAGTAGATGGTAGACCAGGGTAATATAATGACAGTAGATGGTAGACCAGGGTAATATAATGACAGTAGATGGTAGACCAGGGTAATATAATGACAGTAGATGGTAGACCAGGGTAATATAATGACAGTAGATGGTAGACCAGGGTAATATAATGACAGTAGATGGTAGACCAGGGTAATATAATGACAGTAGATGGTAGACCAGGGTAATATAATGACAGTAGATGGTAGACCAGGGTAATATAATGACAGTAGATGGTAGACCAGGGTAATATAATGACAGTAGATGGTAGACCAGGGTAATATAATGACAGTAGATGGTAGACCAGGGTAATATAATGACAGTAGATGGTAGACCAGGGTAATATAATGACAGTAGATGGTAGACCAGGGTAATATAATGACAGTAGATGGTAGACCAGGGTAATATAATGACAGTAGATGGTAGACCAGGGTAATATAATGACAGTAGATGGTAGACCAGGGTAATATAATGACAGTAGATGGTAGACCAGGGTAATATAATGACAGTAGATGGTAGACCAGGGTAATATAATGACAGTAGATGGTAGACCAGGGTAATATAATGACAGTAGATGGTAGACCAGGGTAATATAATGACAGTAGATGGTAGACCAGGGTAATATAATGACAGTAGATGGTAGACCAGGGTAATATAATGACAGTAGATGGTAGACCAGGGTAATATAATGACAGTAGATGGTAGACCAAGGGGTAATATAATGACAGTAGATGGTAGACCAGGGTAATATAATGACAGTAGATGGTAGACCAGGGTAATATAATGACAGTAGATGGTAGACCAGGGTAATATAATGACAGTAGATGGTAGACCAGGGTAATATAATGACAGTAGATGGTAGACCAGGGTAATATAATGACAGTAGATGGTAGACCAGGGTAATATAATGACAGTAGATGGTAGACCAGGGTAATATAATGACAGTAGATGGTAGACCAGGGTAATATAATGACAGTAGATGGTAGACCAGGGTAATATAATGACAGTAGATGGTAGACCAGGGTAATATAATGACAGTAGATGGTAGACCAGGGTAATATAATGACAGTAGATGGTAGACCAGGGTAATATAATGACAGTAGATGGTAGACCAGGGTAATATAATGACAGTAGATGGTAGACCAGGGTAATATAATGACAGTAGATGGTAGACCAGGGTAATATAATGACAGTAGATGGTAGACCAGGGTAATATAATGACAGTAGATGGTAGACCAGGGTAATATAATGACAGTAGATGGTAGACCAGGGTAATATAATGACAGTAGATGGTAGACCAGGGTAATATAATGACAGTAGATGGTAGACCAGGGTAATATAATGACAGTAGATGGTAGACCAGGGTAATATAATGACAGTAGATGGTAGACCAGGGTAATATAATGACAGTAGATGGTAGACCAGGGTAATATAATGACAGTAGATGGTAGACCAGGGTAATATAATGACAGTAGATGGTAGACCAGGGTAATATAATGACAGTAGATGGTAGACCAGGGTAATATAATGACAGTAGATGGTAGACCAGGGTAATATAATGACAGTAGATGGTAGACCAGGGTAATATAATGACAGTAGATGGTAGACCAGGGTAATATAATGACAGTAGATGGTAGACCAGGGTAATATAATGACAGTAGATGGTAGACCAGGGTAATATAATGACAGTAGATGGTAGACCAGGGTAATATAATGACAGTAGATGGTAGACCAGGGTAATATAATGACAGTAGATGGTAGACCAGGGTAATATAATGACAGTAGATGGTAGACCAGGGTAATATAATGACAGTAGATGGTAGACCAGGGTAATATAATGACAGTAGATGGTAGACCAGGGTAATATAATGACAGTAGATGGTAGACCAAGGGTAATATAATGACAGTAGATGGTAGACCAGGGTAATATAATGACAGTAGATGGTAGACCAGGGTAATATAATGACAGTAGATGGTAGACCAGGGTAATATAATGACAGTAGATGGTAGACCAGGGTAATATAATGACAGTAGATGGTAGACCAGGGTAATATAATGACAGTAGATGGTAGACCAGGGTAATATAATGACAGTAGATGGTAGACCAGGGTAATATAATGACAGTAGATGGTAGACCAGGGTAATATAATGACAGTAGATGGTAGACCAGGGTAATATAATGACAGTAGATGGTAGACCAGGGTAATATAATGACAGTAGATGGTAGACCAGGGTAATATAATGACAGTAGATGGTAGACCAGGGTAATATAATGACAGTAGATGGTAGACCAGGGTAATATAATGACAGTAGATGGTAGACCAGGGTAATATAATGACAGTAGATGGTAGACCAGGGTAATATAATGACAGTAGATGGTAGACCAGGGTAATATAATGACAGTAGATGGTAGACCAGGGTAATATAATGACAGTAGATGGTAGACCAGGGTAATATAATGACAGTAGATGGTAGACCAGGGTAATATAATGACAGTAGATGGTAGACCAAGGGTAATATAATGACAGTAGATGGGTAGACCAGGGTAATATAATGACAGTAGATGGTAGACCAGGGTAATATAATGACAGTAGATGGTAGACCAGGGTAATATAATGACAGTAGATGGTAGACCAGGGTAATATAATGACAGTAGATGGTAGACCAGGGTAATATAATGACAGTAGATGGTAGACCAGGGTAATATAATGACAGTAGATGGTAGACCAGGGTAATATAATGACAGTAGATGGTAGACCAGGGTAATATAATGACAGTAGATGGTAGACCAGGGTAATATAATGACAGTAGATGGTAGACCAGGGTAATATAATGACAGTAGATGGTAGACCAGGGTAATATAATGACAGTAGATGGTAGACCAGGGTAATATAATGACAGTAGATGGTAGACCAGGGTAATATAATGACAGTAGATGGTAGACCAGGGTAATATAATGACAGTAGATGGTAGACCAGGGTAATATAATGACAGTAGATGGTAGACCAGGGTAATATAATGACAGTAGATGGTAGACCAGGGTAATATAATGACAGTAGATGGTAGACCAGGGTAATATAATGACAGTAGATGGTAGACCAGGGTAATATAATGACAGTAGATGGTAGACCAGGGTAATATAATGACAGTAGATGGTAGACCAGGGTAATATAATGACAGTAGATGGTAGACCAAGGGTAATATAATGACAGTAGATGGTAGACCAGGGTAATATAATGACAGTAGATGGTAGACCAGGGTAATATAATGACAGTAGATGGTAGACCAGGGTAATATAATGACAGTAGATGGTAGACCAGGGTAATATAATGACAGTAGATGGTAGACCAGGGTAATATAATGACAGTAGATGGTAGACCAGGGTAATATAATGACAGTAGATGGTAGACCAGGGTAATATAATGACAGTAGATGGTAGACCAGGGTAATATAATGACAGTAGATGGTAGACCAGGGTAATATAATGACAGTAGATGGTAGACCAGGGTAATATAATGACAGTAGATGGTAGACCAGGGTAATATAATGACAGTAGATGGTAGACCAGGGTAATATAATGACAGTAGATGGTAGACCAGGGTAATATAATGACAGTAGATGGTAGACCAGGGTAATATAATGACAGTAGATGGTAGACCAGGGTAATATAATGACAGTAGATGGTAGACCAGGGTAATATAATGACAGTAGATGGTAGACCAGGGTAATATAATGACAGTAGATGGTAGACCAAGGGTAATATAATGACAGTAGATGGTAGACCAGGGTAATATAATGACAGTAGATGGTAGACCAGGGTAATATAATGACAGTAGATGGTAGACCAGGGTAATATAATGACAGTAGATGGGTAGACCAGGGTAATATAATGACAGTAGATGGTAGACCAGGGTAATATAATGACAGTAGATGGTAGACCAGGGTAATATAATGACAGTAGATGGTAGACCAGGGTAATATAATGACAGTAGATGGTAGACCAGGGTAATATAATGACAGTAGATGGTAGACCAGGGTAATATAAAGACAGTAGATGGTAGACCAGGGTAATATAATGACAGTAGATGGTAGACCAGGGTAATATAATGACAGTAGATGGTAGACCAGGGTAATATAATGACAGTAGATGATAGACCAGGGTAATATAATGACAGTAGATGGTAGACCAGGGTAATATAATGACAGTAGATGGTAGACCAGGGTAATATAATGACAGTAGATGGTAGACCAGGGTAATATAATGACAGTGGATGGTAGACCAGGGTAATATAATGGCAGTAGAGACCAGGGTAATATAAAGACAGTTGATGGTAGACCAGGGTAATATAATGACAGTAGAGGGTAGACCAGGGTAATATAATGACAGTAGATGGTAGACCAGGGTAATATAATGACAGTAGATGGTAGACCAGGGTAATATAATGACAGTAGAGGGTAGACCAGGGTAATATAATGACAGTAGATGGTAGACCAGGGTAATATAATGACAGTAGATGGTAGACCAGGGTAATATAATGACAGTAGATGGTAGACCAGGGTAATATAATGACAGTAGATGGTAGACCAGGGTAATATAATGACAGTAGATGGTAGACCAGGGTAATATAATGACAGTAGATGGTAGACCAGGGTAATATAATGACAGTAGATGGTAGACCAGGGTAATATAATGACAGTAGATGGTAGACCAGGGTAATATAATGACAGTAGATGGTAGACCAGGGTAATATAATGACAGTAGATGGTAGACCAGGGTAATATAATGACAGTAGATGGTAGACCAGGGTAATATAATGACAGTAGATGGTAGACCAGGGTAATATAATGACAGTAGATGGTAGACCAGGGTAATATAATGACAGTAGATGGTAGACCAGGGTAATATAATGACAGTAGATGGTAGACCAGGGTAATATAATGACAGTAGATGGTAGACCAGGGTAATATAATGACAGTAGATGGTAGACCAGGGTAATATAATGACAGTAGATGGTAGACCAGGGTAATATAATGACAGTAGATGGTAGACCAGGGTAATATAATGACAGTAGATGGTAGACCAGGGTAATATAATGACAGTAGATGGTAGACCAGGGTAATATAATGACAGTAGATGGTAGACCAGGGTAATATAATGACAGTAGATGGTAGACCAGGGTAATATAATGACAGTAGATGGTAGACCAGGGTAATATAATGACAGTAGATGGTAGACCAGGGTAATATAATGACAGTAGATGGTAGACCAGGGTAATATAATGACAGTAGATGGTAGACCAGGGTAATATAATGACAGTAGATGGTAGACCAGGGTAATATAATGACAGTAGATGGTAGACCAGGGTAATATAATGACAGTAGATGGTAGACCAGGGTAATATAATGACAGTAGATGGTAGACCAGGGTAATATAATGACAGTAGATGGTAGACCAGGGTAATATAATGACAGTAGATGGTAGACCAGGGTAATATAATGACAGTAGATGGTAGACCAGGGTAATATAATGACAGTAGATGGTAGACCAGGGTAATATAATGACAGTAGATGGTAGACCAGGGTAATATAATGACAGTAGATGGTAGACCAGGGTAATATAATGACAGTAGATGGTAGACCAGGGTAATATAATGACAGTAGATGGTAGACCAGGGTAATATAATGACAGTAGATGGTAGACCAGGGTAATATAATGACAGTAGATGGTAGACCAGGGTAATATAATGACAGTAGATGGTAGACCAGGGTAATATAATGACAGTAGATGGTAGACCAGGGTAATATAATGACAGTAGATGGTAGACCAGGGTAATATAATGACAGTAGATGGTAGACCAGGGTAATATAATGACAGTAGATGGTAGACCAGGGTAATATAATGACAGTAGATGGTAGACCAGGGTAATATAATGACAGTAGATGGTAGACCAGGGTAATATAATGACAGTAGATGGTAGACCAGGGTAATATAATGACAGTAGATGGTAGACCAGGGTAATATAATGACAGTAGATGGTAGACCAGGGTAATATAATGACAGTAGATGGTAGACCAGGGTAATATAATGACAGTAGATGGTAGACCAGGGTAATATAATGACAGTAGATGGTAGACCAGGGTAATATAATGACAGTAGATGGTAGACCAGGGTAATATAATGACAGTAGATGGTAGACCAGGGTAATATAATGACAGTAGATGGTAGACCAGGGTAATATAATGACAGTAGATGGTAGACCAGGGTAATATAATGACAGTAGATGGTAGACCAGGGTAATATAATGACAGTAGATGGTAGACCAGGGTAATATAATGACAGTAGATGGTAGACCAGGGTAATATAATGACAGTAGATGGTAGACCAGGGTAATATAATGACAGTAGATGGTAGACCAGGGTAATATAATGACAGTAGATGGTAGACCAGGGTAATATAATGACAGTAGATGGTAGACCAGGGTAATATAATGACAGTAGATGGTAGACCAGGGTAATATAATGACAGTAGATGGTAGACCAGGGTAATATAATGACAGTAGATGGTAGACCAGGGTAATATAATGACAGTAGATGGTAGACCAGGGTAATATAATGACAGTAGATGGTAGACCAGGGTAATATAATGACAGTAGATGGTAGACCAGGGTAATATAATGACAGTAGATGGTAGACCAGGGTAATATAATGACAGTAGATGGTAGACCAGGGTAATATAATGACAGTAGATGGTAGACCAGGGTAATATAATGACAGTAGATGGTAGACCAGGGTAATATAATGACAGTAGATGGTAGACCAGGGTAATATAATGACAGTAGATGGTAGACCAGGGTAATATAATGACAGTAGATGGTAGACCAGGGTAATATAATGACAGTAGATGGTAGACCAGGGTAATATAATGACAGTAGATGGTAGACCAGGGTAATATAATGACAGTAGATGGTAGACCAGGGTAATATAATGACAGTAGATGGTAGACCAGGGTAATATAATGACAGTAGATGGTAGACCAGGGTAATATAATGACAGTAGATGGTAGACCAGGGTAATATAATGACAGTAGATGGTAGACCAGGGTAATATAATGACAGTAGATGGTAGACCAGGGTAATATAATGACAGTAGATGGTAGACCAGGGTAATATAATGACAGTAGATGGTAGACCAGGGTAATATAATGACAGTAGATGGTAGACCAGGGTAATATAATGACAGTAGATGGTAGACCAGGGTAATATAATGACAGTAGATGGTAGACCAGGGTAATATAATGACAGTAGATGGTAGACCAGGGTAATATAATGACAGTAGATGGTAGACCAGGGTAATATAATGACAGTAGATGGTAGACCAGGGTAATATAATGACAGTAGATGGTAGACCAGGGTAATATAATGACAGTAGATGGTAGACCAGGGTAATATAATGACAGTAGATGGTAGACCAGGGTAATATAATGACAGTAGATGGTAGACCAGGGTAATATAATGACAGTAGATGGTAGACCAGGGTAATATAATGACAGTAGATGGTAGACCAGGGTAATATAATGACAGTAGATGGGTAGACCAGGGTAATATAATGACAGTAGATGGTAGACCAGGGTAATATAATGACAGTAGATGGTAGACCAGGGTAATATAATGACAGTAGATGGTAGACCAGGGTAATATAATGACAGTAGATGGTAGACCAGGGTAATATAATGACAGTAGATGGTAGACCAGGGTAATATAATGACAGTAGATGGTAGACCAGGGTAATATAATGACAGTAGATGGTAGACCAGGGTAATATAATGACAGTAGATGGTAGACCAGGGTAATATAATGACAGTAGATGGTAGACCAGGGTAATATAATGACAGTAGATGGTAGACCAGGGTAATATAATGACAGTAGATGGTAGACCAGGGTAATATAATGACAGTAGATGGTAGACCAGGGTAATATAATGACAGTAGATGGTAGACCAGGGTAATATAATGACAGTAGATGGTAGACCAGGGTAATATAATGACAGTAGATGGTAGACCAGGGTAATATAATGACAGTAGATGGTAGACCAGGGTAATATAATGACAGTAGATGGTAGACCAGGGTAATATAATGACAGTAGATGGTAGACCAGGGTAATATAATGACAGTAGATGGTAGACCAGGGTAATATAATGACAGTAGATGGTAGACCAGGGTAATATAATGACAGTAGATGGTAGACCAGGGTAATATAATGACAGTAGATGGTAGACCAGGGTAATATAATGACAGTAGATGGTAGACCAGGGTAATATAATGACAGTAGATGGTAGACCAGGGTAATATAATGACAGTAGATGGTAGACCAGGGTAATATAATGACAGTAGATGGTAGACCAGGGTAATATAATGACAGTAGATGGTAGACCAGGGTAATATAATGACAGTAGATGGTAGACCAGGGTAATATAATGACAGTAGATGGTAGACCAGGGTAATATAATGACAGTAGATGGTAGACCAGGGTAATATAATGACAGTAGATGGTAGACCAGGGTAATATAATGACAGTAGATGGTAGACCAGGGTAATATAATGACAGTAGATGGTAGACCAGGGTAATATAATGACAGTAGATGGTAGACCAGGGTAATATAATGACAGTAGATGGTAGACCAGGGTAATATAATGACAGTAGATGGTAGACCAGGGTAATATAATGACAGTAGATGGTAGACCAGGGTAATATAATGACAGTAGATGGTAGACCAGGGTAATATAATGACAGTAGATGGTAGACCAGGGTAATATAATGACAGTAGATGGTAGACCAGGGTAATATAATGACAGTAGATGGTAGACCAGGGTAATATAATGACAGTAGATGGTAGACCAGGGTAATATAATGACAGTAGATGGTAGACCAGGGTAATATAATGACAGTAGATGGTAGACCAGGGTAATATAATGACAGTAGATGGTAGACCAGGGTAATATAATGACAGTAGATGGTAGACCAGGGTAATATAATGACAGTAGATGGTAGACCAGGGTAATATAATGACAGTAGATGGTAGACCAGGGTAATATAATGACAGTAGATGGTAGACCAGGGTAATATAATGACAGTAGATGGTAGACCAGGGTAATATAATGACAGTAGATGGTAGACCAGGGTAATATAATGACAGTAGATGGTAGACCAGGGTAATATAATGACAGTAGATGGTAGACCAGGGTAATATAATGACAGTAGATGGTAGACCAGGGTAATATAATGACAGTAGATGGTAGACCAGGGTAATATAATGACAGTAGATGGTAGACCAGGGTAATATAATGACAGTAGATGGTAGACCAGGGTAATATAATGACAGTAGATGGTAGACCAGGGTAATATAATGACAGTAGATGGTAGACCAGGGTAATATAATGACAGTAGATGGTAGACCAGGGTAATATAATGACAGTAGATGGTAGACCAGGGTAATATAATGACAGTAGATGGTAGACCAGGGTAATATAATGACAGTAGATGGTAGACCAGGGTAATATAATGACAGTAGATGGTAGACCAGGGTAATATAATGACAGTAGATGGTAGACCAGGGTAATATAATGACAGTAGATGGTAGACCAGGGTAATATAATGACAGTAGATGGTAGACCAGGGTAATATAATGACAGTAGATGGTAGACCAGGGTAATATAATGACAGTAGATGGTAGACCAGGGTAATATAATGACAGTAGATGGTAGACCAGGGTAATATAATGACAGTAGATGGTAGACCAGGGTAATATAATGACAGTAGATGGTAGACCAGGGTAATATAATGACAGTAGATGGTAGACCAGGGTAATATAATGACAGTAGATGGTAGACCAGGGTAATATAATGACAGTAGATGGTAGACCAGGGTAATATAATGACAGTAGATGGTAGACCAGGGTAATATAATGACAGTAGATGGTAGACCAGGGTAATATAATGACAGTAGATGGTAGACCAGGGTAATATAATGACAGTAGATGGTAGACCAGGGTAATATAATGACAGTAGATGGTAGACCAGGGTAATATAATGACAGTAGATGGTAGACCAGGGTAATATAATGACAGTAGATGGTAGACCAGGGTAATATAATGACAGTAGATGGTAGACCAGGGTAATATAATGACAGTAGATGGTAGACCAGGGTAATATAATGACAGTAGATGGGTAGACCAGGGTAATATAATGACAGTAGATGGTAGACCAGGGTAATATAATGACAGTAGATGGTAGACCAGGGTAATATAATGACAGTAGATGGTAGACCAGGGTAATATAATGACAGTAGATGGGTAGACCAGGGTAATATAATGACAGTAGATGGTAGACCAGGGTAATATAATGACAGTAGATGGTAGACCAGGGTAATATAATGACAGTAGATGGTAGACCAAGGGTAATATAATGACAGTAGATGGGTAGACCAGGGTAATATAATGACAGTAGATGGTAGACCAGGGGTAATATAATGACAGTAGATGGTAGACCAGGGTAATATAATGACAGTAGATGGGTAGACCAGGGTAATATAATGACAGTAGATGGTAGACCAGGGTAATATAATGACAGTAGATGGTAGACCAGGGTAATATAATGACAGTAGATGGTAGACCAGGGTAATATAATGACAGTAGATGGTAGACCAGGGTAATATAATGACAGTAGATGGTAGACCAGGGTAATATAATGACAGTAGATGGTAGACCAGGGTAATATAATGACAGTAGATGGTAGACCAGGGTAATATAATGACAGTAGATGGTAGACCAGGGTAATATAATGACAGTAGATGATAGACCAGGGTAATATAATGACAGTAGATGGTAGACCAGGGTAATATAATGACAGTAGATGGTAGACCAGGGTAATATAATGACAGTAGATGGTAGACCAGGGTAATATAATGACAGTAGATGGTAGACCAGGGTAATATAATGACAGTAGATGGGTAGACCAGGGTAATATAATGACAGTAGATGGTAGACCAGGGTAATATAATGACAGTAGATGGTAGACCAGGGTAATATAATGACAGTAGATGGTAGACCAGGGTAATATAATGACAGTAGATGGTAGACCAGGGTAATATAATGACAGTAGATGGTAGACCAGGGTAATATAATGACAGTAGATGGTAGACCAGGGTAATATAATGACAGTAGATGGTAGACCAGGGTAATATAATGACAGTAGATGGGTAGACCAGGGTAATATAATGACAGTAGATGGTAGACCAGGGTAATATAATGACAGTAGATGGTAGACCAGGGTAATATAATGACAGTAGATGGTAGACCAGGGTAATATAATGACAGTAGATGGTAGACCAGGGTAATATAATGACAGTAGATGGTAGACCAGGGTAATATAATGACAGTAGATGGTAGACCAGGGTAATATAATGACAGTAGATGGTAGACCAGGGTAATATAATGACAGTAGATGGTAGACCAGGGTAATATAATGACAGTAGATGGTAGACCAGGGTAATATAATGACAGTAGATGGTAGACCAGGGTAATATAATGACAGTAGATGGTAGACCAGGGTAATATAATGACAGTAGATGGTAGACCAGGGTAATATAATGACAGTAGATGGTAGACCAGGGTAATATAATGACAGTAGATGGTAGACCAGGGTAATATAATGACAGTAGATGGTAGACCAGGGTAATATAATGACAGTAGATGGTAGACCAGGGTAATATAATGACAGTAGATGGTAGACCAGGGTAATATAATGACAGTAGATGGTAGACCAGGGTAATATAATGACAGTAGATGGTAGACCAGGGTAATATAATGACAGTAGATGGTAGACCAGGGTAATATAATGACAGTAGAGGGTAGACCAGGGTAATATAATGACAGTAGATGGTAGACCAGGGTAATATAATGACAGTAGATGGTAGACCAGGGTAATATAATGACAGTAGATGGTAGACCAGGGTAATATAATGACAGTAGATGGTAGACCAGGGTAATATAATGACAGTAGATGGTAGACCAGGGTAATATAATGACAGTAGATGGTAGACCAGGGTAATATAATGACAGTAGATGGTAGACCAGGGTAATATAATGACAGTAGATGGTAGACCAGGGTAATATAATGACAGTAGATGGTAGACCAGGGTAATATAATGACAGTAGATGGTAGACCAGGGTAATATAATGACAGTAGATGGTAGACCAGGGTAATATAATGACAGTAGATGGTAGACCAGGGTAATATAATGACAGTAGATGGTAGACCAGGGTAATATAATGACAGTAGATGGTAGACCAGGGTAATATAATGACAGTAGATGGTAGACCAGGGTAATATAATGACAGTAGATGGTAGACCAGGGTAATATAATGACAGTAGATGGTAGACCAGGGTAATATAATGACAGTAGATGGTAGACCAGGGTAATATAATGACAGTAGATGGTAGACCAGGGTAATATAATGACAGTAGATGGGTAGACCAGGGTAATATAATGACAGTAGATGGTAGACCAGGGTAATATAATGACAGTAGATGGTAGACCAGGGTAATATAATGACAGTAGATGGTAGACCAGGGTAATATAATGACAGTAGATGGTAGACCAGGGTAATATAATGACAGTAGATGGTAGACCAGGGTAATATAATGACAGTAGATGGTAGACCAGGGTAATATAATGACAGTAGATGGTAGACCAGGGTAATATAATGACAGTAGATGGTAGACCAGGGTAATATAATGACAGTAGATGGTAGACCAGGGTAATATAATGACAGTAGATGGTAGACCAGGGTAATATAATGACAGTAGATGGTAGACCAGGGTAATATAATGACAGTAGATGGTAGACCAGGGTAATATAATGACAGTAGATGGTAGACCAGGGTAATATAATGACAGTAGATGGTAGACCAGGGTAATATAATGACAGTAGATGGTAGACCAGGGTAATATAATGACAGTAGATGGTAGACCAGGGTAATATAATGACAGTAGATGGTAGACCAGGGTAATATAATGACAGTAGATGGTAGACCAGGGTAATATAATGACAGTAGATGGTAGACCAGGGTAATATAATGACAGTAGATGGTAGACCAGGGTAATATAATGACAGTAGATGGTAGACCAGGGTAATATAATGACAGTAGATGGTAGACCAGGGTAATATAATGACAGTAGATGGTAGACCAGGGTAATATAATGACAGTAGATGGTAGACCAGGGTAATATAATGACAGTAGATGGTAGACCAGGGTAATATAATGACAGTAGATGGTAGACCAGGGTAATATAATGACAGTAGATGGGTAGACCAGGGTAATATAATGACAGTAGATGGTAGACCAGGGTAATATAATGACAGTAGATGGTAGACCAGGGTAATATAATGACAGTAGATGGTAGACCAGGGTAATATAATGACAGTAGATGGTAGACCAGGGTAATATAATGACAGTAGATGGTAGACCAGGGTAATATAATGACAGTAGATGGTAGACCAGGGTAATATAATGACAGTAGATGGTAGACCAGGGTAATATAATGACAGTAGATGGTAGACCAGGGTAATATAATGACAGTAGATGGTAGACCAGGGTAATATAATGACAGTAGATGGTAGACCAGGGTAATATAATGACAGTAGATGGTAGACCAGGGTAATATAATGACAGTAGATGGTAGACCAGGGTAATATAATGACAGTAGATGGTAGACCAGGGTAATATAATGACAGTAGATGGTAGACCAGGGTAATATAATGACAGTAGATGGTAGACCAGGGTAATATAATGACAGTAGATGGTAGACCAGGGTAATATAATGACAGTAGATGGTAGACCAGGGTAATATAATGACAGTAGATGGTAGACCAGGGTAATATAATGACAGTAGATGGTAGACCAGGGTAATATAATGACAGTAGATGGTAGACCAGGGTAATATAATGACAGTAGATGGTAGACCAGGGTAATATAATGACAGTAGATGGTAGACCAGGGTAATATAATGACAGTAGATGGTAGACCAGGGTAATATAATGACAGTAGATGGTAGACCAGGGTAATATAATGACAGTAGATGGTAGACCAGGGTAATATAATGACAGTAGATGGTAGACCAGGGTAATATAATGACAGTAGATGGTAGACCAGGGTAATATAATGACAGTAGATGGTAGACCAGGGTAATATAATGACAGTAGATGGTAGACCAGGGTAATATAATGACAGTAGATGGTAGACCAGGGTAATATAATGACAGTAGATGGTAGACCAGGGTAATATAATGACAGTAGATGGTAGACCAGGGTAATATAATGACAGTAGATGGTAGACCAGGGTAATATAATGACAGTAGATGGTAGACCAGGGTAATATAATGACAGTAGAGGGTAGACCAGGGTAATATAATGACAGTAGATGGTAGACCAGGGTAATATAATGACAGTAGATGGTAGACCAGGGTAATATAATGACAGTAGATGGTAGACCAGGGTAATATAATGACAGTAGATGGTAGACCAGGGTAATATAATGACAGTAGATGGTAGACCAGGGTAATATAATGACAGTAGATGGTAGACCAGGGTAATATAATGACAGTAGATGGTAGACCAGGGTAATATAATGACAGTAGATGGTAGACCAGGGTAATATAATGACAGTAGATGGTAGACCAGGGTAATATAATGACAGTAGATGGTAGACCAGGGTAATATAATGACAGTAGATGGTAGACCAGGGTAATATAATGACAGTAGATGGTAGACCAGGGTAATATAATGACAGTAGATGGTAGACCAGGGTAATATAATGACAGTAGATGGTAGACCAGGGTAATATAATGACAGTAGATGGTAGACCAGGGTAATATAATGACAGTAGATGGTAGACCAGGGTAATATAATGACAGTAGATGGTAGACCAGGGTAATATAATGACAGTAGATGGTAGACCAGGGTAATATAATGACAGTAGATGGTAGACCAGGGTAATATAATGACAGTAGATGGTAGACCAGGGTAATATAATGACAGTAGATGGTAGACCAGGGTAATATAATGACAGTAGATGGTAGACCAGGGTAATATAATGACAGTAGATGGTAGACCAGGGTAATATAATGACAGTAGATGGTAGACCAGGGTAATATAATGACAGTAGATGGTAGACCAGGGTAATATAATGACAGTAGATGGTAGACCAGGGTAATATAATGACAGTAGATGGGTAGACCAGGGTAATATAATGACAGTAGATGGTAGACCAGGGTAATATAATGACAGTAGATGGTAGACCAGGGTAATATAATGACAGTAGATGGTAGACCAGGGTAATATAATGACAGTAGATGGTAGACCAGGGTAATATAATGACAGTAGATGGTAGACCAGGGTAATATAATGACAGTAGATGGTAGACCAGGGTAATATAATGACAGTAGATGGTAGACCAGGGTAATATAATGACAGTAGATGGTAGACCAGGGTAATATAATGACAGTAGATGGTAGACCAGGGTAATATAATGACAGTAGATGGTAGACCAGGGTAATATAATGACAGTAGATGGGTAGACCAGGGTAATATAATGACAGTAGATGGTAGACCAGGGTAATATAATGACAGTAGATGGTAGACCAGGGTAATATAATGACAGTAGATGGTAGACCAGGGTAATATAATGACAGTAGATGGTAGACCAGGGTAATATAATGACAGTAGATGGTAGACCAGGGTAATATAATGACAGTAGATGGTAGACCAGGGTAATATAATGACAGTAGATGGTAGACCAGGGTAATATAATGACAGTAGATGGTAGACCAGGGTAATATAATGACAGTAGATGGTAGACCAGGGTAATATAATGACAGTAGATGGTAGACCAGGGTAATATAATGACAGTAGATGGTAGACCAGGGTAATATAATGACAGTAGATGGTAGACCAGGGTAATATAATGACAGTAGATGGTAGACCAGGGTAATATAATGACAGTAGATGGTAGACCAGGGTAATATAATGACAGTAGATGGTAGACCAGGGTAATATAATGACAGTAGATGGTAGACCAGGGTAATATAATGACAGTAGATGGTAGACCAGGGTAATATAATGACAGTAGATGGTAGACCAGGGTAATATAATGACAGTAGATGGTAGACCAGGGTAATATAATGACAGTAGATGGTAGACCAGGGTAATATAATGACAGTAGATGGTAGACCAGGGTAATATAATGACAGTAGATGGTAGACCAGGGTAATATAATGACAGTAGATGGTAGACCAGGGTAATATAATGACAGTAGAGTGTAGACCAGGGTAATATAATGACAGTGGGATGGTAGACCAGGGTAATATAATGACAGTAGATGGTAGACCAGGGTAATATAATGACAGTAGATGGTAGACCAGGGTAATATAATGACAGTAGATGGTAGACCAGGGTAATATAATGACAGTAGATGGTAGACCAGGGTAATATAATGACAGTAGATGGGTAGACCAGGGTAATATAATGACAGTAGATGGTAGACCAGGGTAATATAATGACAGTAGATGGTAGACCAGGGTAATATAATGACAGTAGATGGTAGACCAGGGTAATATAATGACAGTAGATGGTAGACCAGGGTAATATAATGACAGTAGATGGTAGACCAGGGTAATATAATGACAGTAGATGGTAGACCAGGGTAATATAATGACAGTAGATGGTAGACCAGGGTAATATAATGACAGTAGATGGTAGACCAGGGTAATATAATGACAGTAGATGGTAGACCAGGGTAATATAATGACAGTAGATGGTAGACCAGGGTAATATAATGACAGTAGATGGTAGACCAGGGTAATATAATGACAGTAGATGGTAGACCAGGGTAATATAATGACAGTAGATGGTAGACCAGGGTAATATAATGACAGTAGATGGTAGACCAGGGTAATATAATGACAGTAGAGTAGACCAGGGTAATATAATGACAGTAGATGGTAGACCAGGGTAATATAATGACAGTAGATGGTAGACCAGGGTAATATAATGACAGTAGATGGTAGACCAGGGTAATATAATGACAGTAGATGGTAGACCAGGGTAATATAATGACAGTAGATGGTAGACCAGGGTAATATAATGACAGTAGATGGTAGACCAGGGTAATATAATGACAGTAGATGGTAGACCAGGGTAATATAATGACAGTAGATGGTAGACCAGGGTAATATAATGACAGTAGATGGTAGACCAGGGTAATATAATGACAGTAGATGGTAGACCAGGGTAATATAATGACAGTAGATGGTAGACCAGGGTAATATAATGACAGTAGATGGGTAGACCAGGGTAATATAATGACAGTAGATGGTAGACCAGGGTAATATAATGACAGTAGATGGTAGACCAGGGTAATATAATGACAGTAGATGGTAGACCAGGGTAATATAATGACAGTAGATGGGTAGACCAGGGTAATATAATGACAGTAGATGGTAGACCAGGGTAATATAATGACAGGGAGATGGTAGACCAGGGTAATATAATGACAGTAGATGGTAGACCAGGGTAATATAATGACAGTAGAGGGTAGACCAGGGTAATATAATGACAGTAGATGGTAGACCAGGGTAATATAATGACAGTAGATGGTAGACCAGGGTAATATAATGACAGTAGATGGTAGACCAGGGTAATATAATGACAGTAGATGGTAGACCAGGGTAATATAATGACAGTAGAGGGTAGACCAGGGTAATATAATGACAGTAGATGGTAGACCAGGGTAATATATTGACAGTAGATGGTAGACCAGGGTAATATAATGACAGTAGATGTAGACCAGGGTAATATAATGACAGTAGGTGGTAGACCAGGGTAATATAATGACAGTAGATGGTAGACCAGGGTAATATAATGACAGTAGATGGTAGACCAGGGTAATATAATGACAGTAGATGGTTAGACCAGGGTAATATAATGACAGTAGATGGTAGACCAGGGTAATATAATGACAGTAGATGGTAGACCAGGGTAATATAATGACAGTAGAGTTTGTAGACCAGGGTAATATAATGACAGTAGATGGTAGACCAGGGTAATATAATGACAGTAGATGGTAGACCAGGGTAATATAATGACAGTAGATGGTAGACCAGGGTAATATAATGACAGTAGATGGTAGACCAGGGTAATATAATGACAGTAGATGGTAGACCAGGGTAATATAATGACAGTAGAGGGTAGACCAGGGTAATATAATGACAGTAGATGGTAGACCAGGGTAATATAATGACAGTAGATGGTAGACCAGGGTAATATAATGACAGTAGATGGGTAGACCAGGGTAATATAATGACAGTAGATGGTAGACCAGGGTAATATAATGACAGTAGATGGGTAGACCAGGGTAATATAATGACAGTAGATGGTAGACCAGGGTAATATAATGACAGTAGATGGTAGACCAGGGTAATATAATGACAGTAGATGGTAGACCAGGGTAATATAATGACAGTGGGATGGTAGACCAGGGTAATATAATGACAGTAGATGGTAGACCAGGGCTAATATAATGACAGTAGAGGTAGACCAGGGTAATAATGACAGTAGATAGATCAGGAAACATAATGACAGTAGATGGTAGACCTGGGTAATATAATGACAGTAGATGGTAGACCAGGTAATATAATGACAGTAGAGTTTAGACCAGGGTAATATAATGACAGGGGATGGTAGACCAGGGTAATATAATGACAGTGATGGTAGACCAGGGTAATATAATGACAGTAGAGACCAGGGTAATATAATGACAGTAGAGACCAGGGTAATATAATGACAGTAGATGGTACTGAGGATCTCACTTAACCTTGCGCAATACCCTAGATGCAGCTGCACTTCCCTAAAAACTAAAAAAAATTCCTCATAAGAAACTAGCTCCTGGTACAGAAAATACCCGAGCTCTGAAGCAAGCTTCCAGAAAATTGGAAACGGAAATGGCGCCACACCAAACTGGAAGTCTTCCGACTAGCTTGGAAAGACAGTACCGTGCAGTACCGAAGAGCCCTTACTGCTGCTCGATCATCCTATTTTTCTAACTTAATTGAGGAAAATAAGAACAATCCAAAATTCCTTTTTGATACTGTCGCAAAGCTAACTAAAAAGCAGCATTCCCCAAGAGAGGATGACTTTCACTTTAGCAGTGATAAATTCATGAACTTCTTTGAGGAAAAGATTATGATTATTAGAAAGCAAATTACGGACTCTTCTTTAAACCTGCGTATTCCTCCAAACCTCAGTTGTCCTGAGTCTGCACAACTCTGCCAGGACCTAGGATCAAGAGAGACGCTCAAGTGTTTTAGTACTATATCTCTTGACACAATGATGAAAATAATCATGGCCTCTAAACCTTCAAGCTGCATACTGGACCCTATTCCAACTAAACTACTGAAAGAGCTGCTTCCTGTGCTTGGCCTCCTATGTTGAACATAATAAACGGCTCTCTATCCACTGGATGTGTACCAAACTCACTAAAAGTGGCAGTAATAAAGCCTCTCTTGAAAAAGCCAAACCTTGACCCAGAAAATATAAAAAACTATCGGCCTATATCGAATCTTCCATTCCTCTCAAAAATTTTAGAGAAGGCTGTTGCTCAGCAACTCACTGCCTTCCTGAAGACAAACAATGTATACGAAATGCTTCAGTCTGGTTTTAGACCCCATCATAGCACTGAGACGGCACTTGTGAAGGTGGTAAATGACATTTTAATGGCATCGGACCGAGGCTCTGCATCTGTCCTCGTGCTCCTAGACCTTAGTGCCGCTTTTGATACCATCGATCACCACATTCTTTTGGAGAGATTGGAAACCCAAATTGGTCTACACGGACAAGTTCTGGCCTGGTTTAGATCTTATCTGTCGGAAAGATATCAGTTTGTCTCTGTGAATGGTTTGTCCTCTGACAAATCAACTGTAAATTTCGGTGTTCCTCAAGGTTCCGTTTTAGGACCACTATTGTTCTCACTATATATTTTACCTCTTGGGGATGTTATTCGAAAACATAATGTAAACTTTCACTGCTATGCGGATGACACACAGCTGTACATTTCAATGAAACATGGTGAAGCCCCAAAATTGCCCTCGCTAGAAGCATGTGTTTCAGACATAAGGAAGTGGATGGCTGCAAACTTTCTACTATTAAACTCGGACAAAACAGAGATGCTTGTTCTAGGTCCCAAGAAACAAAGAGATATTCTGTTGAATCTGACAATTAATCTTAATGGTTGTACAGTCGTCTCAAATAAAACTGTGAAGGACCTCGGCGTTACTCTGGACCCTGATCTCTCTTTTGAAGAACATATCAAGACCATTTCAAGGACATCTTTTTTTCCATCTACGTAACATTGCAAAAATCAGAAACTTTCTGTCCAAAAATGATGCAGAAAAATTAATCCATGCTTTTGTCACTTCTAGGTTAGACTACTGCAATGCTCTATTTTCCGGCTACCCACAGCTGGAGGCAGGGCTTTCTCCTATAGAGCTCCATTTTTATGGAACGGTCTGCCTACCCATGTCAGAGACGCAAACTCGGTCTCAACCTTTAAGTCTTTACTGAAGACTCATCTCTTCAGTGGGTCATATGATTGAGTGTAGTCTGGCCCAGGAGTGGGAAGGTGAACGGAAAGGCTCTGGAGCAACGAACCGCCCTTGCTGTCTCTGCCTGGCCGGTTCCCCTCTTTCCACTGGGATTCTCTGCCTCTAACCCTATTACAGGGGCTGGGTCACTGGCTTACTGGGGCTCTCTCATGCCGTCCCTGGAGGGTGCGTCACCCGGGAGTGGGTTGATTCACTGTTGTGGTCATCCTGTCTGGGTTGGCGCCCCCTTGGGTTGTGCCGTGGCGGAGGATCTTTGTGGGCTATACTCAGCCTTGTCTCAGAATGGTAAGTTGGTGGTTGAAGATATCCCCTCTAGTGGTGTGGGGCTGTGCTTGGGCAAAGTGGGTGGGGTTATATCCTTCCTGTTTGGCCCTGTCCGGGGGTGACCTCGGATGGGGCCACAGTGTCTCCTGACCCCTCCTGTCTCAGCCTCCAGTATTTATGCTGCAGTAGTTTATGTGTCGGGGGGGCTGGGGTCAGTTTGTTATATCTGGAGTACTTCTCCTGTCCTATTCGGTGTCCTGTGTGAATCTAAGTGTGCGTTCTCTAATTCTCTCCTTCTCTCTTTCTTTCTCTCTCTCGGAGGACCTGAGCCCTAGGACCTGAGCTCCAGGACTACCTGACATGATGACTCCTTGCTGTCCCCAGTCCACCTGGCCATGCTGCTGTTCCAGTTTCAACTGACCTGAGCCCTAGGACCATGCCCCAGGACTACCTGACATGATGACTCCTTGCTGTCCCCAGTCCACCTGGCCATGCTGCTGCTCCAGTTTCAACTTCCACCTGACTGTGCTGCTGCTCCAGTTTCAACTGTTCTGCCTTATTATTATTCGACCATGCTGGTCATTTATGAACATTTGAACATCTTGGCCATGTTCTGTTATAATCTCCACCCGGCACAGCCAGAAGAGGACTGGCCACCCCACATAGCCTGGTTCCTCTCTAGGTTTCTTCCTAGGTTTTGGCCTTTCTAGGGAGTTTTTCCTAGCCACCGTGCTTCTACACCTGCATTGCTTGCTGTTTGGGGTTTTAGGCTGGGTTTCTGTACAGCACTTTGAGATATCAGCTGATGTACGAAGGGCTATATAAATAAATTTGATTTGATTTGATTTGATGGTAGACCAGGGTAATATAATGACAGTAGATGGGTAGACCAGGGTAATATAATGACAGTAGATGGGTAGACCAGGGTAATATAATGACAGTAGATGGTAGACCAGGGTAATATAATGACAGTAGATGGTAGACCAGGGTAATATAATGACAGTAGATGGTAGACCAGGGTAATATAATGACAGTAGATGGTAGACCAGGGTAATATAATGACAGTAGATGGTAGACCAGGGTAATATAATGACAGTAGATGGTAGACCAGGGTAATATAATGACAGTAGATGGTAGACCAGGGTAATATAATGACAGTAGATGGGTAGACCAGGGTAATATAATGACAGTAGATGGTAGACCAGGGTAATATAATGACAGTAAGAGGGCAGACCAGGGTAATATAATGACAGTAGAGGGGAAACCAGGGTAATATAATGACAGTAGATGGTAGACCAGGGTAATATAACGACAGTAGTTGGTAGACCAGGGTAATATAATGACAGCAGATGGTAGACCAGGGTAATATAATGAAAGTAGATGGAAGACAAGTGTAATATAATGACAGTAGAGTGGACACCAGGGTAATATAATGACAGTTGAGGTTAGACCAGGGTAATATAATGACAGTAGATGGTAGACCAGGGTAATATAATGACAGTAGAGGTTAGACCAGGGTATTATAATGACAGTAGATGGTAGACCAGGGTAATATAATGACAGTAGATGGCAGACCAGGGTAATATAATGACAGTAGAGTTTAGACCAGGGTAATATAATGACAGGGGATGGTAGACCAGGGTAATATAATGACAGTAGATGGTAGACCAGGGTAATATAATGACAGTAGATGGTAGACCAGGGTAATATAATGACAGTAGATGGTAGACCAGGGTAATATAATGACAGTAGATGGTAGACCAGGGTAATATAATGACAGTAGAGACCAGGGTAATATAATGACAGTAGATGGTAGACCAGGGTAATATAATGACAGTAGATGGTAGACCAGGGTAATATAATGACAGTAGAGGGTAGACCAGGGTAATATAATGACAGTAGATGGTAGACCAGGGTAATATAATGACAGTAGAGGGTAGACCAGGGTAATATAATGACAGTAGAGGGTAGACCAGGGTAATAAAATGACAGTAGATGGTAGACCAGGGTAATATAATGACAGTAGATGGTAGACCAGGGTAATATATTGACAGTAGATGGCAGACCAGGGTAATATAATGACAGTAGAGGGGAGACCAGGGTAATATAATGACAGTAGATGGTATACCAGGGTAATATAATGACCGGGGATGGTAGACCAGGGTAATATAATGACAGTAGATGGTAGACCAGGCTAATATAATGACAGTAGAGGGTAGACCAGGGTAATATAATGACAGTAGAGGGTAGACCAGGGTAATATAATGACAGTAGATGGTAGACCAGGGTAATATAATGACAGTAGATGGTAGACCAGGGTAATATAATGACAGTAGATGGTAGACCAGGGTAATATAATGACAGTAGATGGTAGACCAGGGTAATATAATGACAGTAGATGGTAGACCAGGGTAATATAATGACAGTAGAGACCAGAGTAATATAATGACAGTAGAGGGTAGACCAGGGTAATATAATGACAGTAGAGGGTAGACCAGGGTAATATAATGACAGTAGAGGGTAGACCAGGGTAATATAATGACAGTAGATGGTAGACCAGGGTAATATAATGACAGTAGATGGTAGACCAGGGTAATATAATGACAGTAGATGGTAGACCAGGGTAATATAATGACAGTAGATGGTAGACCAGGGTAATATAATGACAGTAGATGGTAGACCAGGGTAATATAATGACAGTAGATGGTAGACCAGGGTAATATAATGACAGTAGATGGTAGACCAGGGTAATATAATGACAGTAGATGGTAGACCAGGGTAATATAATGACAGTAGAGTGTAGACCAGGGTAATATAATGACAGTAGATGGTAGACCAGGGTAATATAATGACAGTAGATGGTAGACCAGGGTAATATAATGACAGTAGAGAGACCAGGGTAATATAATGACAGTAGATGGTAGACCAGGGTAATATAATGACAGTAGATGGGTAGACCAGGGTAATATAATGACAGTAGATGGGTAGACCAGGTTAATATAATGACAGTAGATGGTAGACCAGGGTAATATAATGACAGTAGATGGTAGACCAGGGTAATATAATGACAGTAGAGGGTAGACCAGGGTAATATAATGACAGTAGATGGTAGACCAGGGTAATATAATGACAGTAGAGGGGAGACCAGGGTAATATAATGACAGTAGAGGGTAGACCAGGGTAATATAATGACAGTAGATGGTAGACCAGGGTAATATAATGACAGTAGATGGTAGACCAGGGTAATATAATGACAGTAGAGGGTAGACCAGGGTAATATAATGACAGTAGATGGTAGACCAGGGTAATATAATGACAGTAGATGGTAGACCAGGGTAATATAATGACAGTAGATGGTAGACCAGGGTAATATAATGACAGTAGATGGTAGACCAGGGTAATATAATGACAGTAGATGGGTAGACCAGGGTAATATAATGACAGTAGATGGTAGACCAGGGTAATATAATGACAGTAGATGGTAGACCAGGGTAATATAATGACAGTAGATGGTAGACCAGGGTAATATAATGACAGTAGATGGTAGACCAGGGTAATATAATGACAGTAGAGTGGTAGACCAGGGTAATATAATGACAGTAGATGGTAGACCAGGGTAATATAATGACAGTAGATGGTAGACCAGGGTAATATAATGACAGTAGATGGTAGACCAGGGTAATATAATGACAGTAGATGGTAGACCAGGGTAATATAATGACAGTAGATGGTAGACCAGGGTAATATAATGACAGTAGATGGTAGACCAGGGTAATATAATGACAGTAGATGGTAGACCAGGGTAATATAATGACAGTAGATGGTAGACCAGGGTAATATAATGACAGTAGAGGGTAGACCAGGGTAATATAATGACAGTAGATGGTAGACCAGGGTAATATAATGACAGTAGATGGTAGACCAGGGTAATATAATGACAGTAGATGGTAGACCAGGGTAATATAATGACAGTAGATGGGTAGACCAGGGTAATATAATGACAGTAGATGGTAGACCAGGGTAATATAATGACAGTAGATGGTAGACCAGGGTAATATAATGACAGTAGATGGTAGACCAGGGTAATATAATGACAGTAGATGGTAGACCAGGGTAATATAATGACAGTAGATGGTAGACCAGGGTAATATAATGACAGTAGATGGTAGACCAGGGTAATATAATGACAGTAGAGGGTAGACCAGGGTAATATAATGACAGTAGATGGTAGACCAGGGTAATATAATGACAGTAGATGGTAGACCAGGGTAATATAATGACAGTAGATGGTAGACCAGGGTAATATAATGACAGTAGATGGTAGACCAGGGTAATATAATGACAGTAGATGGTAGACCAGGGTAATATAATGACAGTAGATGGTAGACCAGGGTAATATAATGACAGTAGATGGTAGACCAGGGTAATATAATGACAGTAGAGGGTAGACCAGGGTAATATAATGACAGTAGATGGTAGACCAGGGTAATATAATGACAGTAGATGGGTAGACCAGGGTAATATAATGACAGTAGATGGTAGACCAGGGTAATATAATGACAGTAGATGGTAGACCAGGGTAATATAATGACAGTAGAGGGTAGACCAGGGTAATATAATGACAGTAGATGGTAGACCAGGGTAATATAATGACAGTAGATGGTAGACCAGGGTAATATAATGACAGTAGATGGGTAGACCAGGGTAATATAATGACAGTAGATGGTAGACCAGGGTAATATAATGACAGTAGATGGTAGACCAGGGTAATATAATGACAGTAGATGGTAGACCAGGGTAATATAATGACAGTAGATGGTAGACCAGGGTAATATAATGACAGTAGATGGTAGACCAGGGTAATATAATGACAGTAGATGGTAGACCAGGGTAATATAATGACAGTAGATGGTAGACCAGGGTAATATAATGACAGTAGATGGTAGACCAGGGTAATATAATGACAGTAGATGGTAGACCAGGGTAATATAATGACAGTAGATGGTAGACCAGGGTAATATAATGACAGTAGATGGTAGACCAGGGTAATATAATGACAGTAGATGGGTAGACCAGGGTAATATAATGACAGTAGATGGTAGACCAGGGTAATATAATGACAGTAGATGGTAGACCAGGGTAATATAATGACAGTAGAGGGTAGACCAGGGTAATATAATGACAGTAGATGGTAGACCAGGGTAATATAATGACAGTAGAGGGTAGACCAGGGTAATATAATGACAGTAGATGGTAGACCAGGGTAATATAATGACAGTAGATGGTAGACCAGGGTAATATAATGACAGTAGAGGGTAGACCAGGGTAATATAATGACAGTAGATGGTAGACCAGGGTAATATAATGACAGTAGATGGTAGACCAGGGTAATATAATGACAGTAGATGGTGGACCAGGGTAATATAATGACAGTAGATGGGTAGACCAGGGTAATATAATGACAGTAGATGGTAGACCAGGGTAATATAATGACAGTAGATGGTAGACCAGGGTAATATAATGACAGTAGATGGTAGACCAGGGTAATATATTGACAGTAGTGGGTAGACCAGGGTAATATATTGACAGTAGGGAGTAGACCAGGGAAATATAATGACAGGAGATGGTAGGCCAGGGTAATATAATGACAGTAGATGGTAGACCAGGGTAATATAATGACAGTAGAGGTTAGACCAGGGTAATATAATGACAGTAGATGGTAGACCAGGGTAATATAATGACAGTAGATGGGAGACCAGGGTAATATAATGACAGTAGAGTTTAGACCAGGGTAATATAATGACAGTAGATGGTAGACCAGGGTAATATAATGACAGTAGATGGTAGACCAGGGTAATATAATGACAGTAGAGACCAGGGTAATATAATGACAGTAGAGACCAGGGTAATATAATGACAGTAGATGGTAGACCAGGGTAATATAATGACAGTAGAGGGTAGACCAGGGTAATATAATGACAGTAGATGGTAGACCAGGGTAATATAATGACAGTAGATGGTAGACCAGGGTAATATAATGACAGTAGAGGGTAGACCAGGGTAATATAATGACAGTAGATGGTAGACCAGGGTAATATAATGACAGTAGAGGGTAGACCAGGGTAATATAATGACAGTAGAGGGTAGACCAGGGTAATATAATGACAGTAGATGGTAGACCAGGGTAATATAATGACAGTAGATGGTAGACCAGGGTAATATAATGACAGTAGATGGTAGACCAGGGTAATATAATGACAGTAGATGGTAGACCAGGGTAATATAATGACAGTAGATGGTAGACCAGGGTAATATAATGACAGTAGATGGTAGACCAGGGTAATATAATGACAGTAGAGGGTAGACCAGGGTAATATAATGACAGTAGATGGTAGACCAGGGTAATATAATGACAGTAGATGGTAGACCAGGGTAATATAATGACAGTAGATGGTAGACCAGGGTAATATAATGACAGTAGATGGTAGACCAGGGTAATATAATGACAGTAGATGGTAGACCAGGGTAATATAATGACAGTAGATGGTAGACCAGGGTAATATAATGACAGTAGATGGGTAGACCAGGGTAATATAATGACAGTAGATGGTAGACCAGGGTAATATAATGACAGTAGATGGGTAGACCAGGGTAATATAATGACAGTAGATGGTAGACCAGGGTAATATAATGACAGTAGAGGGTAGACCAGGGTAATATAATGACAGTAGATGGTAGACCAGGGTAATATAATGACAGTAGATGGTAGACCAGGGTAATATAATGACAGTAGATGGTAGACCAGGGTAATATAATGACAGTAGAGACCAGGGTAATATAATGACAGTAGATGGTAGACCAGGGTAATATAATGACAGTAGAGGGTAGACCAGGGTAATATAATGACAGTAGATGGTAGACCAGGGTAATATAATGACAGTAGATGGTAGACCAGGGTAATATAATGACAGTAGAGGGTAGACCAGGGTAATATAATGACAGTAGAGGGTAGACCAGGGTAATATAATGACAGTAGATGGTAGACCAGGGTAATATAATGACAGTAGATGGTAGACCAGGGTAATATAATGACAGTAGATGGTAGACCAGGGTAATATAATGACAGTAGATGGTAGACCAGGGTAATATAATGACAGTAGATGGGTAGACCAGGGTAATATAATGACAGTAGATGGTAGACCAGGGTAATATAATGACAGTAGATGGTAGACCAGGGTAATATAATGACAGTAGATGGTAGACCAGGGTAATATAATGACAGTAGATGGTAGACCAGGGTAATATAATGACAGTAGATGGGTAGACCAGGGTAATATAATGACAGTAGATGGTAGACCAGGGTAATATAATGACAGTAGATGGTAGACCAGGGTAATATAATGACAGTAGATGGGTAGACCAGGGTAATATAATGACAGTAGATGGGTAGACCAGGGTAATATAATGACAGTAGATGGTAGACCAGGGTAATATAATGACAGTAGATGGTAGACCAGGGTAATATAATGACAGTAGATGGTAGACCAGGGTAATATAATGACAGTAGATGGTAGACCAGGGTAATATAATGACAGTAGATGGTAGACCAGGGTAATATAATGACAGTAGATGGTAGACCAGGGTAATATAATGACAGTAGATGGTAGACCAGGGTAATATAATGACAGTAGATGGTAGACCAGGGTAATATAATGACAGTAGATGGTAGACCAGGGTAATATAATGACAGTAGATGGTAGACCAGGGTAATATAATGACAGTAGATGGTAGACCAGGGTAATATAATGACAGTAGATGGTAGACCAGGGTAATATAATGACAGTAGATGGTAGACCAGGGTAATATAATGACAGTAGATGGTAGACCAGGGTAATATAATGACAGTAGAGGGTTTAGACCAGGGTAATATAATGACAGTGGGATGGTAGACCAGGGTAATATAATGACAGTAGATGGTAGACCAGGTTAATATAATGACAGTAGATGGTAGACCAGTGTAATATAATGACAGTAGATGGTAGACCAGGGTAATATAATGACAGTAGATGGTAGACCAGGGTAATATAATGACAGTAGATGGTAGACCAGGGTAATATAATGACAGTAGATGGTAGACCAGGGTAATATAATGACAGTAGAGGGTTGACCAGGGTAATATAATGACAGTAGATGGTAGACCAGGGTAATATAATGACAGTAGATGGTAGACCAGGGTAATATAATGACAGTAGATGGTAGACCAGGGTAATATAATGACAGTAGATGGTAGACCAGGGTAATATAATGACAGTAGATGGTAGACCAGGGTAATATAATGACAGTAGATGGTAGACCAGGGTAATATAATGACAGTAGATGGTAGACCAGGGTAATATAATGACAGTAGATGGGTAGACCAGGGTAATATAATGACAGTAGATGGTAGACCAGGGTAATATAATGACAGTAGATGGTAGACCAGGGTAATATAATGACAGTAGATGGTAGACCAGGGTAATATAATGACAGTAGATGGTAGACCAGGGTAATATAATGACAGTAGATGGGTAGACCAGGGTAATATAATGACAGTAGATGGTAGACCAGGGTAATATAATGACAGTAGATGGTAGACCAGGGTAATATAATGACAGTAGATGGTAGACCAGGGTAATATAATGACAGTAGATGGTAGACCAGGGTAATATAATGACAGTAGAGGGTAGACCAGGGTAATATAATGACAGTAGATGGTAGACCAGGGTAATATAATGACAGTAGATGGTAGACCAGGGTAATATAATGACAGTAGATGGTAGACCAGGGTAATATAATGACAGTAGATGGTAGACCAGGGTAATATAACATCAGTAGATGGTAGACCAGGGTAATATAATGACAGTGGATGGTAGACCAGAGTAATATAATGACAGTAGAGGGTAGACCAGGGTAATATAATGACAGTAGAGGTTAGACCAGGGTATTATAATGACAGTAGATGGTAGACCAGGGTAATATAATGACAGTAGATGGCAGACCAGGGTAATATAATGACAGTAGAGTTTAGACCAGGGTAATATAATGACAGGGGATGGTAGACCAGGGTAATATAATGACAGTAGATGGTAGACCAGGGTAATATAATGACAGTAGAGGGTAGACCAGGGTAATATAATGACAGTAGATGGTAGACCAGGGTAATATAATGACAGTAGATGGTAGACCAGGGTAATATAATGACAGTAGAGGGGAGATCAGGGTAATATATTGACAGTAGTGGGTAGACCAGGGTAATATATTGACAGTAGGGAGTAGACCAGGGAAATATAATGACAGGAGATGGTAGGCCAGGGTAATATAATGACAGTAGATGGTAGACCAGGGTAATATAATGACAGTAGAGGGTTGACCAGGGTAATATAATGACATTAGATGGTAGACCAGGGTAATATAATGACAGTAGATGGTAGACCAGGGTAATATAATGACAGTAGATGGTAGACCAGGGTAATAGAATGACAGTAGATGGTAGACCAGGGTAATATAATGACAGTAGATGGTAGACCAGGGTAATATAATGACAGTAGATGGGTAGACCAGGGTAATATAATGACAGTAGATGGTAGACCAGGGTAATATAATGACAGTAGATGGTAGACCAGGGTAATATAATGACAGTAGATGGTAGACCAGGGTAATATAATGACAGTAGATGGTAGACCAGGGTAATATAATGACAGTAGATGGTAGACCAGGGTAATATAATGACAGTAGATGGGTAGACCAGGGTAATATAATGACAGTAGAGTGGTAGACCAGGGTAATATAATGACAGTAGATGGTAGACCAGGGTAATATAATGACAGTAGATGGTAGACCAGGGTAATATAATGACAGTAGATGGTAGACCAGGGTAATATAATGACAGTAGATGGTAGACCAGGGTAATATAATGACAGTAGATGGTAGACCAGGGTAATATAATGACAGTAGATGGTAGACCAGGGTAATATAATGACAGTAGAGGGTAGACCAGGGTAATATAATGACAGTAGATGGTAGACCAGGGTAATATAATGACAGTAGATGGTAGACCAGGGTAATATAATGACAGTAGATGGTAGACCAGGGTAATATAATGACAGTAGATGGTAGACCAGGGTAATATAATGACAGTAGATGGTAGACCAGGGTAATATAATGACAGTAGATGGTAGACCAGGGTAATATAATGACAGTAGATGGTAGACCAGGGTAATATAATGACAGTAGATGGTAGACCAGGGTAATATAATGACAGTAGATGGTAGACCAGGGTAATATAATGACAGTAGATGGTAGACCAGGTTAATATAATGACAGTAGATGGTAGACCAGTGTAATATAATGACAGTATATGGTAGACCAGGGTAATATAATGACAGTAGATGGTAGACCAGGGTAATATAATGACAGTAGATGGTAGACCAGGGTAATATAATGACAGTAGATAGACCAGGGTAATATAATGACAGTAGAGGGTTGACCAGGGTAATATAATGACAGTAGATGGTAGACCAGGGTAATATAATGACAGTAGATGATAGACCAGGGTAATATAATGACAGTAGAGTTTAGACCAGGGTAATATAATGACAGTGGGATGGTAGACCAGGGTAATATAATGACAGTAGATGGTAGACCAGGGTAATATAATGACAGTAGATGGTAGACCAGGGTAATATAATGACAGTAGATGGGTAGACCAGGGTAATATAATGACAGTAGATGGTAGACCAGGGTAATATAATGACAGTAGATGGTAGACCAGGGTAATATAATGACAGTAGATGGTAGACCAGGGTAATATAATGACAGTAGATGGTAGACCAGGGTAATATAATGACAGTAGATGGTAGACCAGGGTAATATAATGACAGTAGATGGTAGACCAGGGTAATATAATGACAGTAGATGGTAGACCAGGGTAATATAATGACAGTAGATGGTAGACCAGGGTAATATAATGACAGTAGATGGTAGACCAGGGTAATATAATGACAGTAGATGGTAGACCAGGGTAATATAATGACAGTAGAGGGTAGACCAGGGTAATATAATGACAGTAGATGGTAGACCAGGGTAATATAATGACAGTAGATGGGTAGACCAGGGTAATATAATGACAGTAGATGGTAGACCAGGGTAATATAATGACAGTAGATGGGTAGACCAGGGTAATATAATGACAGTAGATGGTAGACCAGGGTAATATAATGACAGTAGATGGTAGACCAGGGTAATATAATGACAGTAGATGGTAGACCAGGGTAATATAATGACAGTAGATGGTAGACCAGGGTAATATAATGACAGTAGATGGTAGACCAGGGTAATATAATGACAGTAGATGGTAGACCAGGGTAATATAATGACAGTAGATGGTAGACCAGGGTAATATAATGACAGTAGATGGGTAGACCAGGGTAATATAATGACAGTAGATGGTAGACCAGGGTAATATAATGACAGTAGATGGTAGACCAGGGTAATATAATGACAGTAGATGGGTAGACCAGGGTAATATAATGACAGTAGATGGTAGACCAGGGTAATATAATGACAGTAGATGGTAGACCAGGGTAATATAATGACAGTAGATGGTAGACCAGGGTAATATAATGACAGTAGATGGTAGACCAGGGTAATATAATGACAGTAGATGGTAGACCAGGGTAATATAATGACAGTAGATGGTAGACCAGGGTAATATAATGACAGTAGATGGTAGACCAGGGTAATATAATGACAGTAGATGGTAGACCAGGGTAATATAATGACAGTAGATGGTAGACCAGGGTAATATAATGACAGTAGATGGTAGACCAGGGTAATATAATGACAGTAGATGGTAGACCAGGGTAATATAATGACAGTAGATGGTAGACCAGGGTAATATAATGACAGTAGATGGTAGACCAGGGTAATATAATGACAGTAGATGGTAGACCAGGGTAATATAATGACAGTAGATGGTAGACCAGGGTAATATAATGACAGTAGATGGTAGACCAGGGTAATATAATGACAGTAGATGGTAGACCAGGGTAATATAATGACAGTAGATGGTAGACCAGGGTAATATAATGACAGTAGATGGTAGACCAGGGTAATATAATGACAGTAGATGGTAGACCAGGGTAATATAATGACAGTAGATGGTAGACCAGGGTAATATAATGACAGTAGATGGTAGACCAGGGTAATATAATGACAGTAGATGGTAGACCAGGGTAATATAATGACAGTAGATGGTAGACCAGGGTAATATAATGACAGTAGATGGTAGACCAGGGTAATATAATGACAGTAGATGGTAGACCAGGGTAATATAATGACAGTAGATGGTAGACCAGGGTAATATAATGACAGTAGAGGGTAGACCAGGGTAATATAATGACAGTAGATGGTAGACCAGGGTAATATAATGACAGTAGATGGTAGACCAGGGTAATATAATGACAGTAGATGGTAGACCAGGGTAATATAATGACAGTAGATGGTAGACCAGGGTAATATAATGACAGTAGATGGTAGACCAGGGTAATATAATGACAGTAGATGGTAGACCAGGGTAATATAATGACAGTAGATGGTAGACCAGGGTAATATAATGACAGTAGATGGTAGACCAGGGTAATATAATGACAGTAGATGGTAGACCAGGGTAATATAATGACAGTAGATGGTAGACCAGGGTAATATAATGACAGTAGATGGTAGACCAGGGTAATATAATGACAGTAGATGGTAGACCAGGGTAATATAATGACAGTAGATGGTAGACCAGGGTAATATAATGACAGTAGATGGTAGACCAGGGTAATATAATGACAGTAGATGGTAGACCAGGGTAATATAATGACAGTAGATGGTAGACCAGGGTAATATAATGACAGTAGATGGTAGACCAGGGTAATATAATGACAGTAGATGGTAGACCAGGGTAATATAATGACAGTAGATGGTAGACCAGGGTAATATAATGACAGTAGATGGTAGACCAGGGTAATATAATGACAGTAGATGGTAGACCAGGGTAATATAATGACAGTAGATGGTAGACCAGGGTAATATAATGACAGTAGATGGTAGACCAGGGTAATATAATGACAGTAGATGGTAGACCAGGGTAATATAATGACAGTAGATGGTAGACCAGGGTAATATAATGACAGTAGATGGTAGACCAGGGTAATATAATGACAGTAGATGGTAGACCAGGGTAATATAATGACAGTAGATGGTAGACCAGGGTAATATAATGACAGTAGATGGTAGACCAGGGTAATATAATGACAGTAGATGGGTAGACCAGGGTAATATAATGACAGTAGATGGTAGACCAGGGTAATATAATGACAGTAGATGGTAGACCAGGGTAATATAATGACAGTAGATGGTAGACCAGGGTAATATAATGACAGTAGATGGTAGACCAGGGTAATATAATGACAGTAGATGGTAGACCAGGGTAATATAATGACAGTAGATGGTAGACCAGGGTAATATAATGACAGTAGATGGTAGACCAGGGTAATATAATGACAGTAGATGGGTAGACCAGGGTAATATAATGACAGTAGATGGTAGACCAGGGTAATATAATGACAGTAGATGGTAGACCAGGGTAATATAATGACAGTAGATGGTAGACCAGGGTAATATAATGACAGTAGATGGTAGACCAGGGTAATATAATGACAGTAGATGGTAGACCAGGGTAATATAATGACAGTAGATGGTAGACCAGGGTAATATAATGACAGTAGATGGTAGACCAGGGTAATATAATGACAGTAGATGGTAGACCAGGGTAATATAATGACAGTAGATGGTAGACCAGGGTAATATAATGACAGTAGATGGTAGACCAGGGTAATATAATGACAGTAGATGGTAGACCAGGGTAATATAATGACAGTAGATGGTAGACCAGGGTAATATAATGACAGTAGATGGTAGACCAGGGTAATATAATGACAGTAGATGGTAGACCAGGGTAATATAATGACAGTAGATGGTAGACCAGGGTAATATAATGACAGTAGATGGTAGACCAGGGTAATATAATGACAGTAGATGGTAGACCAGGGTAATATAATGACAGTAGATGGTAGACCAGGGTAATATAATGACAGTAGAGGGTAGACCAGGGTAATATAATGACAGTAGATGGTAGACCAGGGTAATATAATGACAGTAGATGGTAGACCAGGGTAATATAATGACAGTAGATGGGTAGACCAGGGTAATATAATGACAGTAGATGGTAGACCAGGGTAATATAATGACAGTAGATGGTAGACCAGGGTAATATAATGACAGTAGATGGTAGACCAGGGTAATATAATGACAGTAGATGGTAGACCAGGGTAATATAATGACAGTAGATGGTAGACCAGGGTAATATAATGACAGTAGATGGTAGACCAGGGTAATATAATGACAGTAGATGGTAGACCAGGGTAATATAATGACAGTAGATGGTAGACCAGGGTAATATAATGACAGTAGAGGGTAGACCAGGGTAATATAATGACAGTAGATGGTAGACCAGGGTAATATAATGACAGTAGATGGTAGACCAGGGTAATATAATGACAGTAGATGGTAGACCAGGGTAATATAATGACAGTAGATGGTAGACCAGGGTAATATAATGACAGTAGATGGTAGACCAGGGTAATATAATGACAGTAGATGGTAGACCAGGGTAATATAATGACAGTAGATGGTAGACCAGGGTAATATAATGACAGTAGATGGTAGACCAGGGTAATATAATGACAGTAGATGGTAGACCAGGGTAATATAATGACAGTAGATGGTAGACCAGGGTAATATAATGACAGTAGATGGTAGACCAGGGTAATATAATGACAGTAGATGGGTAGACCAGGGTAATATAATGACAGTAGATGGTAGACCAGGGTAATATAATGACAGTAGATGGTAGACCAGGGTAATATAATGACAGTAGATGGTAGACCAGGGTAATATAATGACAGTAGATGGTAGACCAGGGTAATATAATGACAGTAGATGGTAGACCAGGGTAATATAATGACAGTAGATGGTAGACCAGGGTAATATAATGACAGTAGATGGTAGACCAGGGTAATATAATGACAGTAGATGGTAGACCAGGGTAATATAATGACAGTAGATGGTAGACCAGGGTAATATAATGACAGTAGATGGGTAGACCAGGGTAATATAATGACAGTAGATGGTAGACCAGGGTAATATAATGACAGTAGATGGTAGACCAGGGTAATATAATGACAGTAGATGGTAGACCAGGGTAATATAATGACAGTAGATGGTAGACCAGGGTAATATAATGACAGTAGATGGTAGACCAGGGTAATATAATGACAGTAGATGGTAGACCAGGGTAATATAATGACAGTAGATGGTAGACCAGGGTAATATAATGACAGTAGATGGTAGACCAGGGTAATATAATGACAGTAGATGGTAGACCAGGGTAATATAATGACAGTAGATGGTAGACCAGGGTAATATAATGACAGTAGATGGTAGACCAGGGTAATATAATGACAGTAGATGGTAGACCAGGGTAATATAATGACAGTAGATGGTAGACCAGGGTAATATAATGACAGTAGATGGTAGACCAGGGTAATATAATGACAGTAGATGGTAGACCAGGGTAATATAATGACAGTAGATGGTAGACCAGGGTAATATAATGACAGTAGATGGTAGACCAGGGTAATATAATGACAGTAGATGGTAGACCAGGGTAATATAATGACAGTAGAGTGGTAGACCAGGGTAATATAATGACAGTAGATGGTAGACCAGGGTAATATAATGACAGTAGATGGTAGACCAGGGTAATATAATGACAGTAGATGGTAGACCAGGGTAATATAATGACAGTAGATGGTAGACCAGGGTAATATAATGACAGTAGATGGTAGACCAGGGTAATATAATGACAGTAGATGGTAGACCAGGGTAATATAATGACAGTAGATGGTAGACCAGGGTAATATAATGACAGTAGATGGTAGACCAGGGTAATATAATGACAGTAGATGGTAGACCAGGGTAATATAATGACAGTAGATGGTAGACCAGGGTAATATAATGACAGTAGATGGTAGACCAGGGTAATATAATGACAGTAGATGGTAGACCAGGGTAATATAATGACAGTAGATGGTAGACCAGGGTAATATAATGACAGTAGATGGTAGACCAGGGTAATATAATGACAGTAGATGGTAGACCAGGGTAATATAATGACAGTAGATGGTAGACCAGGGTAATATAATGACAGTAGATGGTAGACCAGGGTAATATAATGACAGTAGATGGTAGACCAGGGTAATATAATGACAGTAGATGGTAGACCAGGGTAATATAATGACAGTAGATGGGTAGACCAGGGTAATATAATGACAGTAGATGGTAGACCAGGGTAATATAATGACAGTAGATGGTAGACCAGGGTAATATAATGACAGTAGAGGGTAGACCAGGGTAATATAATGACAGTAGATGGTAGACCAGGGTAATATAATGACAGTAGATGGTAGACCAGGGTAATATAATGACAGTAGATGGTAGACCAGGGTAATATAATGACAGTAGAGGGTAGACCAGGGTAATATAATGACAGTAGATGGTAGACCAGGGTAATATAATGACAGTAGATGGTAGACCAGGGTAATATAATGACAGTAGATGGTAGACCAGGGTAATATAATGACAGTAGATGGTAGACCAGGGTAATATAATGACAGTAGATGGTAGACCAGGGTAATATAATGACAGTAGATGGTAGACCAGGGTAATATAATGACAGTAGATGGTAGACCAGGGTAATATAATGACAGTAGATGGTAGACCAGGGTAATATAATGACAGTAGATGGTAGACCAGGGTAATATAATGACAGTAGATGGGTAGACCAGGGTAATATAATGACAGTAGATGGTAGACCAGGGTAATATAATGACAGTAGATGGTAGACCAGGGTAATATAATGACAGTAGATGGTAGACCAGGGTAATATAATGACAGTAGATGGTAGACCAGGGTAATATAATGACAGTAGATGGTAGACCAGGGTAATATAATGACAGTAGATGGTAGACCAGGGTAATATAATGACAGTAGATGGTAGACCAGGGTAATATAATGACAGTAGATGGGTAGACCAGGGTAATATAATGACAGTAGATGGTAGACCAGGGTAATATAATGACAGTAGATGGTAGACCAGGGTAATATAATGACAGTAGATGGTAGACCAGGGTAATATAATGACAGTAGATGGTAGACCAGGGTAATATAATGACAGTAGATGGTAGACCAGGGTAATATAATGACAGTAGATGGTAGACCAGGGTAATATAATGACAGTAGATGGTAGACCAGGGTAATATAATGACAGTAGATGGTAGACCAGGGTAATATAATGACAGTAGATGGTAGACCAGGGTAATATAATGACAGTAGATGGGTAGACCAGGGTAATATAATGACAGTAGATGGTAGACCAGGGTAATATAATGACAGTAGATGGTAGACCAGGGTAATATAATGACAGTAGATGGTAGACCAGGGTAATATAATGACAGTAGATGGTAGACCAGGGTAATATAATGACAGTAGATGGTAGACCAGGGTAATATAATGACAGTAGATGGTAGACCAGGGTAATATAATGACAGTAGAGGGTAGACCAGGGTAATATAATGACAGTAGATGGTAGACCAGGGTAATATAATGACAGTAGATGGTAGACCAGGGTAATATAATGACAGTAGATGGTAGACCAGGGTAATATAATGACAGTAGATGGTAGACCAGGGTAATATAATGACAGTAGATGGTAGACCAGGGTAATATAATGACAGTAGATGGTAGACCAGGGTAATATAATGACAGTAGATGGTAGACCAGGGTAATATAATGACAGTAGAGGGTAGACCAGGGTAATATAATGACAGTAGATGGTAGACCAGGGTAATATAATGACAGTAGATGGTAGACCAGGGTAATATAATGACAGTAGATGGTAGACCAGGGTAATATAATGACAGTAGATGGTAGACCAGGGTAATATAATGACAGTAGATGGTAGACCAGGGTAATATAATGACAGTAGATGGTAGACCAGGGTAATATAATGACAGTAGATGGTAGACCAGGGTAATATAATGACAGTAGATGGTAGACCAGGGTAATATAATGACAGTAGATGGTAGACCAGGGTAATATAATGACAGTAGATGGTAGACCAGGGTAATATAATGACAGTAGATGGTAGACCAGGGTAATATAATGACAGTAGATGGGTAGACCAGGGTAATATAATGACAGTAGATGGTAGACCAGGGTAATATAATGACAGTAGATGGTAGACCAGGGTAATATAATGACAGTAGATGGGTAGACCAGGGTAATATAATGACAGTAGATGGTAGACCAGGGTAATATAATGACAGTAGATGGTAGACCAGGGTAATATAATGACAGTAGATGGTAGACCAGGGTAATATAATGACAGTAGATGGTAGACCAGGGTAATATAATGACAGTAGATGGTAGACCAGGGTAATATAATGACAGTAGATGGTAGACCAGGGTAATATAATGACAGTAGATGGTAGACCAGGGTAATATAATGACAGTAGATGGGTAGACCAGGGTAATATAATGACAGTAGATGGTAGACCAGGGTAATATAATGACAGTAGATGGTAGACCAGGGTAATATAATGACAGTAGAGTGGTAGACCAGGGTAATATAATGACAGTAGATGGTAGACCAGGGTAATATAATGACAGTAGATGGTAGACCAGGGTAATATAATGACAGTAGATGGTAGACCAGGGTAATATAATGACAGTAGATGGTAGACCAGGGTAATATAATGACAGTAGATGGTAGACCAGGGTAATATAATGACAGTAGATGGTAGACCAGGGTAATATAATGACAGTAGATGGTAGACCAGGGTAATATAATGACAGTAGATGGTAGACCAGGGTAATATAATGACAGTAGATGGTAGACCAGGGTAATATAATGACAGTAGATGGTAGACCAGGGTAATATAATGACAGTAGATGGTAGACCAGGGTAATATAATGACAGTAGATGGTAGACCAGGGTAATATAATGACAGTAGATGGTAGACCAGGGTAATATAATGACAGTAGATGGTAGACCAGGGTAATATAATGACAGTAGATGGTAGACCAGGGTAATATAATGACAGTAGATGGTAGACCAGGGTAATATAATGACAGTAGATGGTAGACCAGGGTAATATAATGACAGTAGATGGTAGACCAGGGTAATATAATGACAGTAGATGGGTAGACCAGGGTAATATAATGACAGTAGATGGTAGACCAGGGTAATATAATGACAGTAGATGGTAGACCAGGGTAATATAATGACAGTAGATGGTAGACCAGGGTAATATAATGACAGTAGATGGTAGACCAGGGTAATATAATGACAGTAGATGGTAGACCAGGGTAATATAATGACAGTAGATGGTAGACCAGGGTAATATAATGACAGTAGATGGTAGACCAGGGTAATATAATGACAGTAGATGGTAGACCAGGGTAATATAATGACAGTAGATGGTAGACCAGGGTAATATAATGACAGTAGATGGTAGACCAGGGTAATATAATGACAGTAGATGGTAGACCAGGGTAATATAATGACAGTAGATGGTAGACCAGGGTAATATAATGACAGTAGATGGTAGACCAGGGTAATATAATGACAGTAGATGGTAGACCAGGGTAATATAATGACAGTAGATGGTAGACCAGGGTAATATAATGACAGTAGATGGTAGACCAGGGTAATATAATGACAGTAGATGGGTAGACCAGGGTAATATAATGACAGTAGATGGTAGACCAGGGTAATATAATGACAGTAGATGGTAGACCAGGGTAATATAATGACAGTAGATGGTAGACCAGGGTAATATAATGACAGTAGATGGTAGACCAGGGTAATATAATGACAGTAGATGGTAGACCAGGGTAATATAATGACAGTAGATGGTAGACCAGGGTAATATAATGACAGTAGATGGTAGACCAGGGTAATATAATGACAGTAGATGGTAGACCAGGGTAATATAATGACAGTAGATGGTAGACCAGGGTAATATAATGACAGTAGATGGTAGACCAGGGTAATATAATGACAGTAGATGGTAGACCAGGGTAATATAATGACAGTAGATGGTAGACCAGGGTAATATAATGACAGTAGATGGTAGACCAGGGTAATATAATGACAGTAGATGGTAGACCAGGGTAATATAATGACAGTAGATGGTAGACCAGGGTAATATAATGACAGTAGATGGTAGACCAGGGTAATATAATGACAGTAGATGGGTAGACCAGGGTAATATAATGACAGTAGATGGTAGACCAGGGTAATATAATGACAGTAGATGGTAGACCAGGGTAATATAATGACAGTAGATGGTAGACCAGGGTAATATAATGACAGTAGATGGTAGACCAGGGTAATATAATGACAGTAGATGGTAGACCAGGGTAATATAATGACAGTAGATGGTAGACCAGGGTAATATAATGACAGTAGATGGTAGACCAGGGTAATATAATGACAGTAGATGGTAGACCAGGGTAATATAATGACAGTAGATGGTAGACCAGGGTAATATAATGACAGTAGATGGTAGACCAGGGTAATATAATGACAGTAGATGGTAGACCAGGGTAATATAATGACAGTAGATGGTAGACCAGGGTAATATAATGACAGTAGAGGGTAGACCAGGGTAATATAATGACAGTAGATGGTAGACCAGGGTAATATAATGACAGTAGATGGTAGACCAGGGTAATATAATGACAGTAGAGTGGTAGACCAGGGTAATATAATGACAGTAGATGGTAGACCAGGGTAATATAATGACAGTAGATGGTAGACCAGGGTAATATAATGACAGTAGATGGTAGACCAGGGTAATATAATGACAGTAGATGGTAGACCAGGGTAATATAATGACAGTAGATGGTAGACCAGGGTAATATAATGACAGTAGATGGTAGACCAGGGTAATATAATGACAGTAGATGGGTAGACCAGGGTAATATAATGACAGTAGATGGTAGACCAGGGTAATATAATGACAGTAGATGGTAGACCAGGGTAATATAATGACAGTAGATGGTAGACCAGGGTAATATAATGACAGTAGATGGTAGACCAGGGTAATATAATGACAGTAGATGGTAGACCAGGGTAATATAATGACAGTAGATGGTAGACCAGGGTAATATAATGACAGTAGATGGGTAGACCAGGGTAATATAATGACAGTAGATGGTAGACCAGGGTAATATAATGACAGTAGATGGTAGACCAGGGTAATATAATGACAGTAGATGGGTAGACCAGGGTAATATAATGACAGTAGATGGTAGACCAGGGTAATATAATGACAGTAGATGGTAGACCAGGGTAATATAATGACAGTAGATGGGTAGACCAGGGTAATATAATGACAGTAGATGGTAGACCAGGGTAATATAATGACAGTAGATGGTAGACCAGGGTAATATAATGACAGTAGATGGTAGACCAGGGTAATATAATGACAGTAGATGGTAGACCAGGGTAATATAATGACAGTAGATGGTAGACCAGGGTAATATAATGACAGTAGATGGTAGACCAGGGTAATATAATGACAGTAGAGGGTAGACCAGGGTAATATAATGACAGTAGATGGTAGACCAGGGTAATATAATGACAGTAGATGGTAGACCAGGGTAATATAATGACAGTAGATGGGTAGACCAGGGTAATATAATGACAGTAGATGGTAGACCAGGGTAATATAATGACAGTAGATGGTAGACCAGGGTAATATAATGACAGTAGATGGTAGACCAGGGTAATATAATGACAGTAGATGGTAGACCAGGGTAATATAATGACAGTAGATGGTAGACCAGGGTAATATAATGACAGTAGATGGTAGACCAGGGTAATATAATGACAGTAGATGGGTAGACCAGGGTAATATAATGACAGTAGATGGTAGACCAGGGTAATATAATGACAGTAGATGGTAGACCAGGGTAATATAATGACAGTAGATGGTAGACCAGGGTAATATAATGACAGTAGATGGTAGACCAGGGTAATATAATGACAGTAGATGGTAGACCAGGGTAATATAATGACAGTAGATGGTAGACCAGGGTAATATAATGACAGTAGATGGTAGACCAGGGTAATATAATGACAGTAGATGGGAGACCAGGGTAATATAATGACAGTAGATGGTAGACCAGGGTAATATAATGACAGTAGATGGTAGACCAGGGTAATATAATGACAGTAGATGGTAGACCAGGGTAATATAATGACAGTGGGATGGTAGACCAGGGTAATATAATGACAGTAGATGGGTAGACCAGGGTAATATAATGACAGTAGATGGTAGACCAGGGTAATATAATGACAGTAGATGGTAGACCAGGGTAATATAATGACAGTAGATGGTAGACCAGGGTAATATAATGACAGTAGATGGTAGACCAGGGTAATATAATGACAGTAGATGGTAGACCAGGGTAATATAATGACAGTAGATGGTAGACCAGGGTAATATAATGACAGTAGATGGGTAGACCAGGGTAATATAATGACAGTAGATGGTAGACCAGGGTAATATAATGACAGTAGATGGTAGACCAGGGTAATATAATGACAGTAGAGGGTAGACCAGGGTAATATAATGACAGTAGATGGTAGACCAGGGTAATATAATGACAGTAGATGGGTAGACCAGGGTAATATAATGACAGTAGATGGTAGACCAGGGTAATATAATGACAGTAGATGGTAGACCAGGGTAATATAATGACAGTAGATGGGTAGACCAGGGTAATATAATGACAGTAGATGGGTAGACCAGGGTAATATAATGACAGTAGATGGTAGACCAGGGTAATATAATGACAGTAGATGGTAGACCAGGGTAATATAATGACAGTAGATGGTAGACCAGGGTAATATAATGACAGTAGAGTGGTAGACCAGGGTAATATAATGACAGTAGATGGTAGACCAGGGTAATATAATGACAGTAGATGGTAGACCAGGGTAATATAATGACAGTAGATGGTAGACCAGGGTAATATAATGACAGTAGATGGTAGACCAGGGTAATATAATGACAGTAGATGGTAGACCAGGGTAATATAATGACAGTAGAGTGGTAGACCAGGGTAATATAATGACAGTAGATGGTAGACCAGGGTAATATAATGACAGTAGATGGTAGACCAGGGTAATATAATGACAGTAGATGGTAGACCAGGGTAATATAATGACAGTAGATGGTAGACCAGGGTAATATAATGACAGTAGATGGTAGACCAGGGTAATATAATGACAGTAGATGGTAGACCAGGGTAATATAATGACAGTAGATGGTAGACCAGGGTAATATAATGACAGTAGATGGTAGACCAGGGTAATATAATGACAGTAGATGGTAGACCAGGGTAATATAATGACAGTAGATGGTAGACCAGGGTAATATAATGACAGTAGATGGTAGACCAGGGTAATATAATGACAGTAGATGGTAGACCAGGGTAATATAATGACAGTAGATGGTAGACCAGGGTAATATAATGACAGTAGATGGTAGACCAGGGTAATATAATGACAGTAGATGGTAGACCAGGGTAATATAATGACAGTAGATGGTAGACCAGGGTAATATAATGACAGTAGATGGTAGACCAGGGTAATATAATGACAGTAGATGGTAGACCAGGGTAATATAATGACAGTAGATGGTAGACCAGGGTAATATAATGACAGTAGATGGTAGACCAGGGTAATATAATGACAGTAGAGGGTAGACCAGGGTAATATAATGACAGTAGATGGTAGACCAGGGTAATATAATGACAGTAGATGGTAGACCAGGGTAATATAATGACAGTAGAGGGTAGACCAGGGTAATATAATGACAGTAGATGGTAGACCAGGGTAATATAATGACAGTAGATGGTAGACCAGGATAATATAATGACAGTATAGGGGAGACCAGCGTAATATAATGACAGTAGATGGTGGACCAGGTTAATATAATGACAATAGAAGGTAGACCAGGGTAATATAATGACAGTAGATGGTAGACCAGGGTAATATAATGACAGTAGATGGTAGACCAGGGTAATATAATGACAGTAGATGGTAGACCAGGGTAATATAATGACAGTAGAGGGTAGAACAGGGCAATATAATGACAGTAGATGGTAGACCAGGGTAATATAATGACAGTAGATGGTAGACCAGGGTAATATAATGACAGTAGATGGTAGACCAGGGGAATATAATGACAGTAGATGGTAGACCAGGGGAATATAATGACAGTAGATGGTAGACCAGGGTAATATAATGACAGTAGATGGTAGAGAAGGGTAATTTAATGACAGTAGAGGGTAGACCAGGGTAATATAATGACAGTAGAGGGTAGACCAGGGTAATATAATGACAGTAGATGGTAGACCAGGGTAATATAATGAGAGTAGATGGTAGACCAGGGTAATATAATGACAGTAGATGGTAGACCAGGGTAATATAATGACAGTAGATGGTAGACCAGGGTAATATAATGACAGTAGATGGTAGACCAGGGTAATATAATGACAGTAGATGGTAGACCAGGGTAATATAATGACAGTAGATGGTAGACCAGGGTAATATAATGACAGTAGATGGTAGACCAGGGTAATATAATGACAGTAGATGGTAGACCAGGGTAATATAATGACAGTAGATGGTAGACCAGGGTAATATAATGACAGTAGATGGTAGACCAGGGTAATATAATGACAGTAGATGGTAGACCAGGGTAATATAATGACAGTAGATGGTAGACCAGGGTAATATAATGACAGTAGATGGGTAGACCAGGGTAATATAATGACAGTAGATGGTAGACCAGGGTAATATAATGACAGTAGATGGTAGACCAGGGTAATATAATGACAGTAGAGGGTAGACCAGGGTAATATAATGACAGTAGATGGTAGACCAGGGTAATATAATGACAGTAGAGGGGTAGACCAGGGTAATATAATGACAGTAGAGGGTAGACCAGGGTAATATAAATGACAGTAGATGGTAGACCAGGGTAATATAATGACAGTAGATGGTAGACCAGGGTAATATAATGACAGTAGATGGTAGACCAGGGTAATATAATGACAGTAGAGGGTAGACCAGGGTAATATAATGACAGTAGATGGTAGACCAGGGTAATATAATGACAGTAGATGGTAGACCAGGGTAATATAATGACAGTAGAGGGTAGACCAGGGTAATATAATGACAGTAGATGGTAGACCAGGGTAATATAATGACAGTAGATGGTAGACCAGGGTAATATAATGACAGTAGATGGTAGACCAGGGTAATATAATCAAATCAAATCAAATCAAATCAAATTTTATTTTGTCACATACACATGGTTAGCAGATGTTAATGCGAGTGTAGCGAAATGCTTGTGCTTCTAGTTCCGACAATGCAGTAATAACGAGCAAGTAATCTAACTAACAATTCCAAAAAAAACTACTGTTTTATACACAGTGTAAGGGGATAAAGAATATGTACATAAGGATATATGAATGAGTGATGGTACAGAGCAGCATAGGCAAGATACAGTAGATGATATCGAGTACAGTATATACATATGAGATAAGTATGTAAACCAAGTGGCATAGTTAAAGTGGCTAGTGATACATGTATTACATAAGGATGCAGTCGATGATATAGAGTACAGTATCAACGTATGCATATGAGATGAACAATGTAGGGTAAGTAACATTATATAAGGTAGCATTGTTTAAAGTGGCTAGTGGTATATTTACATCATTTCCCATCAATTCCCATGATTAAAGTGGCTGGAGTAGAGTCAGTGTCATTGACAGTGTGTTGGCAGTAGCCACTCAATGTTAGTGGTGGCTGTTTAACAGTCTGATGGCCTTGAGATAGAAGCTGTTTTTCAGTCTCTCGGTCCCAGCTTTGATGCACCTGTACTGACCTCGCCTTCTGGATGACAGCGGGGTGAACAGGCAGTGGCTCGGTGGTTGATGTCCTTGATGATCTTTATGGCCTTCCTGTAGCATCGGGTGGTGTAGGTGTCCTGGAGGGCAGGTAGTTTGCCGCCGGTGATGCGTTGCGCAGACCTCACAACCCTCTGGAAGCCTTACGGTTGAGGGCGGTGCAGTTGCCATACCAGGTGGTGATACAGCCCGCCAGGATGCTCTCGATTGTGCATCTGTAGAAGTTTGTGAGTGCTTTTGGTGACAAGCCGAATTTCTTCAGCCTCCTGAGGTTGAAGAGGCGCTGCTGCGCCTTCCTCACGATGCTGTCTGTGTGAGTGGACCAATTCAGTTTGTCTGTGATGTGTATGCCGAGGAACTTAAAACTTGCTACCCTCTCCACTACTGTTCCATCGATGTGGATGGGGGGTGTTCCTCTGCTGTTTCCTGAAGTCCACAATCATCTCCTTAGTTTTGTTGACGTTGAGTGTGAGGTTATTTTCCTGACACCACACTCCGAGGGCCCCTCACCTCCTCCCTGTAGGCCGTCTCGTCGTTGTTGGTAATCAAGCTTACCACTGTTGTGTCGTCCGCAAACTTGATGATTGAGTTGGAGGCGTGCATGGCCACGCAGTCGTGGGTGAACAGGGAGTACAGGAGAGGGCTCAGAACGCACCCTTGGGGGCCCCAGTGTTGAGGATCAGCGGGGAGGAGATGTTGTTGCCTACCCTCACCTCCTGGGGGCGTCCCGTCAGGAAGTCCAGTACCCAGTTGCACAGGGCGGGGTCGAGACCCAGGGTCTCGAGCTTGATGACGAGCTTGGAGGGTACTATGGTGTTGAATGCCGAGCTGTAGTCGATGAACAGCATTCTCACATAGGTATTCCTCTTGTCCAGATGGGTTAGGGCAGTGTGCAGTGTGGTTGAGATTGCATCGTCTGTGGACCTATTTGGGCGGTAAGCAAATTGGAGTGGGTCAAGGGTGTCAGGTAGGGTGGAGGTGATATGGTCCTTGACTAGTCTCTCAAAGCACTTCATGATGACGGATGTGAGTGCTACGGGCGGTAGTCGTTTAGCTCAGTTACCTTAGCTTTCTTGGGAACAGGAACAATGGTGGCCCTCTTGAAGCATGTGGAACAGCAGACTGGTATAGGGATTGATTGAATATGTCCGTAAACACACCGGCCAGCTGGTCTGCGCATGCTCTGAGGGCGCGGCTGGGGATGCCCGTCTGGGCCTGCAGCCTTGCGAGGTTAACACGTTTAAATGTCTTACTCACTTCGGCTGCAGTGAAGGAGAGCCGCATGTTTCCGTTGCAGGCCGTGTCAGTGGCACTGTATTGTCCTCAAAGCGGGCAAAAGTTATTTAGTCTGCCTGGGAGCAAGACATCCTGGTCCGTGACTGGGCTGGGTTTCTTCCTGTAGTCCGTGATTGACTGTAGACCCTGCCACATACCTCTTGTGTCTGAGCTGTTGAATTGAGATTCTACTTTGTCTCTGTACTGGCGCTTAGCTTGTTTGATAGCCTTGCGGAGGGAATAGCTGCACTGTTTGTATTCAGTCATGTTACCAGACACCTTGCCCTGATTAAAAGCAGTGGTTCGTGCCTTCAGTTTCACACGAATGCTGCCATCAATCCACGGTTTCTGGTTAGGGAATGTTTTAATCGTTGCTATGGGAACGACATCTTCAACGCACGTTCTAATGAACTCGCACGTAATGACCGGGGATGGTAGACCTGGGTAATATAATGACAGTAGATGGTAGACCAGGGTAATATAATGACAGTGGATGGTAGACCAGGGTAATATAATGGCAGTAGATACCAGGGTAATATAAAGACAGTTGATGGTAGACCAGGGTAATATAATGACAGTAGAGGGTAGACCAGGGTAATATAATGACAGTAGAGGGTAGACCAGGGTAATATAATGACAGTAGATGGTAGACCTGGGTAATATAATGACAGGGGATGGTAGACCAGGGTAATATAATGACAGTAGAGGGTAGACGAGGGTAATATAATGACAGCAGATGGTAGACCAGGGTAATATAATGACAGTAGAGGGGAGACCAGGGTAATATAATGACATGACAGTAGATGGTAGACCAGGGTAATAAAATGACAGTAGATCGTAGAACAGGGTAATATAAATGACAGTAGATCGTAGAACAGGGCAATATATTGACAGTAGATGGGAGACCAGGGTAATATAATGACAGTGGATGGAGACCAGGGTAATATAATGAGTAGATACAGGGTGGACAGTGGGTAGACCAGGGTAATATAATGACAGTAGAGGGTAGACCAGGGCAATATAAAGACAGCTGGGGTAGACCAGGGCAATATACTGACAGTAGAGGGTAGACCAGGGTAATATAATGACAGGGGATGGTAGACCAGGTGTGGTAGAGGGTAGACAGGGTAATATAAATGACAGTAGATGGTAGACCTGGGTAATATAATGACAGGGAGGGAGACCAGGGTAATATAATGACAGTAGAGGGGTAGACCAGGGTAATATAATGACAGCAGATGGCAGACCAGGGTAATATAATGACAGTAGAGGGGAGACCAGGGTAATATATTGACAGTAGATGGCAGACCAGGGTAATATAAATGACAGTAGATGGTAGACCAGGGTAATATAATGACAGTAGATGGTAGACCAGGGTAATATAATGACAGTAGATGGTAGACCAGGGTAATATAATGACAGTAGATGGGGTAGACCAGGGTAATATAATGACAGTAGATGGTAGACCAGGGTAATATAATGACAGTAGATGGTAGACCAGGGTAATATAATGACAGTAGAGGGTAGACCAGGGTAATATAATGACAGTAGAGGGTAGACCAGGGTAATATAATGACAGTAGATGGTAGACCAGGGTAATATAATGACAGTAGATGGTAGACCAGGGTAATATAATGACAGTAGATGGTAGACCAGGGTAATATAATGACAGTAGATGGTAGACCAGGGTAATATAATGACAGTAGATGGTAGACCAGGGTAATATAATGACAGTAGATGGTAGACCAGGGTAATATAATGACAGTAGATGGTAGACCAGGGTAATATAATGACAGTAGATGGGTAGACCAGGGTAATATAATGACAGTAGATGGTAGACCAGGGTAATATAATGACAGTAGATGGTAGACCAGGGTAATATAATGACAGTAGATGGTAGACCAGGGTAATATAATGACAGTAGATGGTAGACCAGGGTAATATAATGACAGTAGATGGTAGACCAGGGTAATATAATGACAGTAGATGGGTAGACCAGGGTAATATAATGACAGTAGATGGTAGACCAGGGTAATATAATGACAGTAGATGGTAGACCAGGGTAATATAATGACAGTAGATGGGTAGACCAGGGTAATATAATGACAGTAGATGGTAGACCAGGGTAATATAATGACAGTAGATGGTAGACCAGGGTAATATAATGACAGTAGATGGTAGACCAGGGTAATATAATGACAGTAGAGGGTAGACCAGGGTAATATAATGACAGTAGATGGTAGACCAGGGTAATATAATGACAGTAGATGGTAGACCAGGGTAATATAATGACAGTAGAGTGGTAGACCAGGGTAATATAATGACAGTAGATGGTAGACCAGGGTAATATAATGACAGTAGATGGTAGACCAGGGTAATATAATGACAGTAGATGGTAGACCAGGGTAATATAATGACAGTAGAGAGTAGACCAGGGTAATATAATGACAGTAGACCAGGGTAATATAATGACAGTAGAGGGTAGACCACGGTAATACAATGACAGTCCATGGTAGAATAGGGTAATATAATGACAGTAGATTGTAGACCAGGGTAATATAATGACAGTAGATGGTAGACCAGGGTAATATAATGACAGTAGATGGTAGAGCAGGGTAATATAGTGACAGTAGATTGTAGACCAGGGTAATAAAATGACAGTAGACCAGGGTAATATAATGACAGTAGAGGGTAGACCAGGGTAATGTAATGACAGTAGATGGTATACCAGGGTAATATAATGACAGTAGAAGGTAGACCAGGGTAATATAATGACAGTAGATGGTAGACCAGGGTAATATAATGACAGTAGATGGTAGACCAGGGTAATATAATGACAGTAGATGGTAGACCAGGGTAATATAATGACAGTAGATGGTAGACCAGGGTAATATAATGACAGTAGATGGTAGACCAGGGTAATATAATGACAGTAGATGGTAGACCAGGGTAATATAATGACAGTAGATGGGTAGACCAGGGTAATATAATGACAGTAGATGGTAGACCAGGGTAATATAATGACAGTAGATGGTAGACCAGGGTAATATAATGACAGTAGATGGTAGACCAGGGTAATATAATGACAGTAGATGGTAGACCAGGGTAATATAATGACAGTAGATGGTAGACCAGGGTAATATAATGACAGTAGATGGTAGACCAGGGTAATATAATGACAGTAGATGGTAGACCAGGGTAATATAATGACAGTAGATGGTAGACCAGGGTAATATAATGACAGTAGATGGGTAGACCAGGGTAATATAATGACAGTAGATGGGTAGACCAGGGTAATATAATGACAGTAGATGGTAGACCAGGGTAATATAATGACAGTAGATGGTAGACCAGGGTAATATAATGACAGTAGAGGGTAGACCAGGGTAATATAATGACAGTAGATGGGTAGACCAGGGTAATATAATGACAGTAGATGGTAGACCAGGGTAATATAATGACAGTAGATGGTAGACCAGGGTAATATAATGACAGTAGATGGTAGACCAGGGTAATATAATGACAGTAGATGGGTAGACCAGGGTAATATAATGACAGTAGATGGTAGACCAGGGTAATATAATGACAGTAGATGGTAGACCAGGGTAATATAATGACAGTAGATGGTAGACCAGGGTAATATAATGACAGTAGATGGTAGACCAGGGTAATATAATGACAGTAGATGGTAGACCAGGGTAATATAATGACAGTAGATGGTAGACCAGGGTAATATAATGACAGTAGATGGTAGACCAGGGTAATATAATGACAGTAGATGGTAGACCAGGGTAATATAATGACAGTAGATGGTAGACCAGGGTAATATAATGACAGTAGATGGTAGACCAGGGTAATATAATGACAGTAGATGGTAGACCAGGGTAATATAATGACAGTAGAGGGTAGACCAGGGTAATATAATGACAGTAGATGGTAGACCAGGGTAATATAATGACAGTAGAGGGTAGACCAGGGTAATATAATGACAGTAGATGGTAGACCAGGGTAATATAATGACAGTAGATGGTAGACCAGGGTAATATAATGACAGTAGAGGGTAGACCAGGGTAATATAATGACAGTAGATGGTAGACCAGGGTAATATAATGACAGTAGATGGTAGACCAGGGTAATATAATGACAGTAGATGGTAGACCAGGGTAATATAATGACAGTAGAGGGTAGACCAGGGTAATATAATGACAGTAGATGGTAGACCAGGGTAATATAATGACAGTAGAGACCAGGGTAATATAATGACAGTAGAGACCAGGGTAATATAATGACAGTAGATGGTAGACCAGGGTAATATAATGACAGTAGAGGGTAGACCAGGGTAATATAATGACAGTAGATGGTAGACCAGGGTAATATAATGACAGTAGATGGTAGACCAGGGTAATATAATGACAGTAGATGGTAGACCAGGGTAATATAATGACAGTAGATGGTAGACCAGGGTAATATAATGACAGTAGATGGTAGACCAGGGTAATATAATGACAGTAGATGGTAGACCAGGGTAATATAATGACAGTAGATGGTAGACCAGGGTAATATAATGACAGTAGATGGTAGACCAGGGTAATATAATGACAGTAGATGGTAGACCAGGGTAATATAATGACAGTAGATGGTAGACCAGGGTAATATAATGACAGTAGAGTAGACCAGGGTAATATAATGACAGTAGAGGGTAGACCAGGGTAATATAATGACAGTAGATGGTAGACCAGGGTAATATAATGACAGTAGATGGTAGACCAGGGTAATATAATGACAGTAGATGGTAGACCAGGGTAATATAATGACAGTGGGATGGTAGACCAGGGTAATATAATGACAGTAGATGGTAGACCAGGGTAATATAATGACAGTAGATGGTAGACCAGGGTAATATAATGACAGTAGAGAGACCAGGGTAATATAATGACAGTAGATGGTAGACCAGGGTAATATAATGACAGTAGATGGGTAGACCAGGGTAATATAATGACAGTAGAGGGTAGACCAGGGTAATATAATGACAGTAGATGGTAGACCAGGGTAATATAATGACAGTGGGATGGTAGACCAGGGTAATATAATGACAGTAGAGGGTAGACCAGGGTAATATAATGACAGTAGATGGTAGACCAGGGTAATATAATGACAGTAGATTGGAGACCAGGGTAATATAATGACAGTAGAGTTTAGACCAGGGTAATATAATGTCAGGGGATGGTAGACCAGGATAATATAATGACAGTAGATGGTAGACCAGGGTAATATAATGACAGTAGATGGTAGACCAGGGTAATATAATGACAGTAGATGGTAGACCAGGGTAATATAATGACAGTAGATGGTAGACCAGGGTAATATAATGACAGTAGATGGTAGACCAGGGTAATATAATGACAGTAGATGGTAGACCAGGGTAATATAATGACAGTAGATGGTAGACCAGGGTAATATAATGACAGTAGATGGGTAGACCAGGGTAATATAATGACAGTAGATGGGTAGACCAGGGTAATATAATGACAGTAGATGGTAGACCAGGGTAATATAATGACAGTAGATGGTAGACCAGGGTAATATAATGACAGTAGAGGGTAGACCAGGGTAATATAATGACAGTAGATGGTAGACCAGGGTAATATAATGACAGTAGATGGGGTAGACCAGGGTAATATAATGACAGTAGATGGTAGACCAGGGTAATATAATGACAGTAGATGGTAGACCAGGGTAATATAATGACAGTAGATGGTAGACCAGGGTAATATAATGACAGTAGATGGTAGACCAGGGTAATATAATGACAGTAGATGGTAGACCAGGGTAATATAATGACAGTAGATGGGTAGACCAGGGTAATATAATGACAGTAGATGGTAGACCAGGGTAATATAATGACAGTAGATGGTAGACCAGGGTAATATAATGACAGTAGATGGTAGACCAGGGTAATATAATGACAGTAGATGGTAGACCAGGGTAATATAATGACAGTAGATGGTAGACCAGGGTAATATAATGACAGTAGATGGTAGACCAGGGTAATATAATGACAGTAGAGGGTAGACCAGGGTAATATAATGACAGTAGATGGTAGACCAGGGTAATATAATGACAGTAGAGGGTAGACCAGGGTAATATAATGACAGTAGATGGTAGACCAGGGTAATATAATGACAGTAGATGATAGACCAGGGTAATATAATGACAGTAGATGGTAGACCAGGGTAATATAATGACCGGGGATGGTAGACCAGGGTAATATAATGACAGTAGATGGTAGACCAGGGTAATATAATGACAGTAGATGGTAGACCAGGGTAATATAATGGCAGTAGAGACCAGGGTAATATAATGACAGTAGATGGTAGACCAGGGTAATATAATGACAGTAGAGGGTAGACCAGGGTAATATAATGACAGTAGAGGGTAGACCAGGGTAATATAATGACAGTAGATGGTAGACCTGGGTAATATAATGACAGGGGATGGTAGACCAGGGTAATATAATGACAGTAGAGGGTAGACGAGGGTAATATAATGACAGTAGATGGTAGACCAGGGTAATATAATGACAGTAGAGGGGAGACCAGGGTAATATAATGACAGTAGAGGGTAGACCAGGGTAATATAATGACAGTAGATGGTAGACCAGGGTAATATAATGACAGTAGATGGTAGACCAGGGTAATATAATGACAGTAGATGGGTAGACCAGGGGAATATAATGACAGTAGAGGGGAGACCAGGGTAATATAATGACAGTAGAGACCAGGGTAATATTATGACAGTAGATGGTAGACCAGGGTAATATAATGACAGTAGAGGGTAGACCAGGGTAATATAATGACAGTAGAGGGTAGACCAGGGTAATATAATGACAGTAGTGGGTAGACCAGGGTAATATAATGACAATAGATGGTAGACCAGGGTAATATAATGACAGTAGATGGTAGACCAGGGTAATATAATGACAGTAGATGGTAGACCAGGGTAATATAATGACAGTAGATGGTAGACCAGGGTAATATAATGACAGTAGATGGTAGACCAGGGTAATATAATGACAGTAGAGGGTAGACCAGGGTAATATAATGACAGTAGAGGGTAGACCAGGGTAATATAATGACAGTAGAGGGTAGACCAGGGTAATATAATGACAGTAGAGTGTAGACCAGGGTAATATAATGACAGTAGATGGTAGACCAGGGTAATATAATGACAGTAGATGGTAGACCAGGGTAATATAATGACAGTAGAGGGTAGACCAGGGTAATATAATGACAGTAGATGGTAGACCAGGGTAATATAATGACAGTAGAGGGTAGACCAGGGTAATATAATGACAGTAGATGGTAGACCAGGGTAATATAATGACAGTAGATGGTAGACCAGGGTAATATAATGACAGTAGATGGTAGACCAGGGTAATATAATGAGAGTAGATGGTAGACCAGGGTAATATAATGACAGTAGATGGTAGACCAGGGTAATATAATGACAGTAGATGGGTAGACCAGGGTAATATAATGACAGTAGATGGTAGACCAGGGTAATATAATGACAGTAGATGGTAGACCAGGGTAATATAATGACAGTAGATGGTAGACCAGGGTAATATAATGACAGTAGAGGGTAGACCAGGGTAATATAATGACAGTAGATGGTAGACCAGGGTAATATAATGACAGTAGATGGTAGACCAGGGTAATATAATGACAGTAGATGGTAGACCAGGGTAATATAATGACAGTAGAGGGTAGACCAGGGTAATATAATGACAGTAGATGGTAGACCAGGGTAATATAATGACAGTAGATGGTAGACCAGGGTAATATAATGACAGTAGATGGTAGACCAGGGTAATATAATGACAGTAGATGGTAGACCAGGGTAATATAATGACAGTAGATGGTAGACCAGGGTAATATAATGACAGTAGATGGTAGACCAGGGTAATATAATGACAGTAGATGGTAGACCAGGGTAATATAATGACAGTAGATGGGTAGACCAGGGTAATATAATGACAGTAGATGGTAGACCAGGGTAATATAATGACAGTAGATGGTAGACCAGGGTAATATAATGACAGTAGATGGTAGACCAGGGTAATATAATGACAGTAGATGGTAGACCAGGGTAATATAATGACAGTGGGATGGTAGACCAGGGTAATATAATGACAGTAGATGGTAGACCAGGGTAATATAATGACAGTAGATGGTAGACCAGGGTAATATAATGACAGTAGATGGTAGACCAGGGTAATATAATGACAGTAGATGGTAGACCAGGGTAATATAATGACAGTAGATGGGTAGACCAGGGTAATATAATGACAGTAGATGGGTAGACCAGGGTAATATAATGACAGTAGATGGTAGACCAGGGTAATATAATGACAGTAGATGGTAGACCAGGGTAATATAATGACAGTAGATGGGTAGACCAGGGTAATATAATGACAGTAGATGGTAGACCAGGGTAATATAATGACAGTAGATGGTAGACCAGGGTAATATAATGACAGTAGATGGGTAGACCAGGGTAATATAATGACAGTAGATGGTAGACCAGGGTAATATAATGACAGTAGATGGTAGACCAGGGTAATATAATGACAGTAGATGGTAGACCAGGGTAATATAATGACAGTAGATGGTAGACCAGGGTAATATAATGACAGTAGAGGGTAGACCAGGGTAATATAATGACAGTAGATGGTAGACCAGGGTAATATAATGACAGTAGATGGTAGACCAGGGTAATATAATGACAGTAGATGGTAGACCAGGGTAATATAATGACAGTAGATGGTAGACCAGGGTAATATAATGACAGTAGATGGTAGACCAGGGTAATATAATGACAGTAGATGGTAGACCAGGGTAATATAATGACAGTAGATGGTAGACCAGGGTAATATAATGACAGTAGATGGTAGACCAGGGTAATATAATGACAGTAGAGGGTAGACCAGGGTAATATAATGACAGTAGATGGTAGACCAGGGTAATATAATGACAGTAGATGGGTAGACCAGGGTAATATAATGACAGTAGATGGTAGACCAGGGTAATATAATGACAGTAGATGGTAGACCAGGGTAATATAATGACAGTAGATGGTAGACCAGGGTAATATAATGACAGTAGATGGTAGACCAGGGTAATATAATGACAGTAGATGGTAGACCAGGGTAATATAATGACAGTAGATGGTAGACCAGGGTAATATAATGACAGTAGATGGTAGACCAGGGTAATATAATGACAGTAGATGGGTAGACCAGGGTAATATAATGACAGTAGATGGTAGACCAGGGTAATATAATGACAGTAGATGGGTAGACCAGGGTAATATAATGACAGTAGATGGTAGACCAGGGTAATATAATGACAGTAGATGGTAGACCAGGGTAATATAATGACAGTAGATGGTAGACCAGGGTAATATAATGACAGTAGATGGTAGACCAGGGTAATTTAAAAAAAGTAGATTGTTGACCAGGGTAATATAATTACAGTAGTGGGTAGACCAGGGAAATAAAATGGCAGTAGATGTTAGACCAGGGTAATATAATGATAGTAGAGGGGAGATCAGGGTAATATAATGACAGTAGAGGGTAGACCAGGGTAATATAATGACAGTAGATGGTAGACCAGGGTAATATAATGACAGTAGATGGTAGACCAGGGTAATATAATGACAGTAGATGGTAGACCAGGGTAATATAATGACAGTAGATGGTAGACCAGGGTAATATAATGACAGTAGATGGGTAGACCAGGGTAATATAATGACAGTAGATGGTAGACCAGGGTAATATAATGACAGTAGATGGTAGACCAGGGTAATATAATGACAGTAGATGGTAGACCAGGGTAATATAATGACAGTAGATGGTAGACCAGGGTAATATAATGACAGTAGAGGGTAGACCAGGGTAATATAATGACAGTAGATGGTAGACCAGGGTAATATAATGACAGTAGATGGTAGACCAGGGTAATATAATGACAGTAGATGGGTAGACCAGGGTAATATAATGACAGTAGATGGTAGACCAGGGTAATATAATGACAGTAGATGGTAGACCAGGGTAATATAATGACAGTAGATGGTAGACCAGGGTAATATAATGACAGTAGATGGTAGACCAGGGTAATATAATGACAGTAGAGTAGACCAGGGTAATATAATGACAGTAGATGGTAGACCAGGGTAATATAATGACAGTAGATGGGTAGACCAGGGTAATATAATGACAGTAGAGGGTAGACCAGGGTAATATAATGACAGTAGATGGTAGACCAGGGTAATATAATGACAGTAGATGGTAGACCAGGGTAATATAATGACAGTAGAGGGTAGACCAGGGTAATATAATGACAGTAGATGGTAGACCAGGGTAATATAATGACAGTAGATGGTAGACCAGGGTAATATAATGACAGTAGATGGGTAGACCAGGGTAATATAATGACAGTAGATGGTAGACCAGGGTAATATAATGACAGTAGATGGTAGACCAGGGTAATATAATGACAGTAGAGGGTAGACCAGGGTAATATAATGACAGTAGATGGGTAGACCAGGGTAATATAATGACAGTAGATGGTAGACCAGGGTAATATAATGACAGTAGATGGTAGACCAGGGTAATATAATGACAGTAGATGGTAGACCAGGGTAATATAATGACAGTAGATGGTAGACCAGGGTAATATAATGACAGTAGATGGTAGACCAGGGTAATATAATGACAGTAGATGGGTAGACCAGGGTAATATAATGACAGTAGATGGTAGACCAGGGTAATATAATGACAGTAGATGGTAGACCAGGGTAATATAATGACAGTAGATGGTAGACCAGGGTAATATAATGACAGTAGATGGTAGACCAGGGTAATATAATGACAGTAGAGGGTAGACCAGGGTAATATAATGACAGTAGATGGTAGACCAGGGTAATATAATGACAGTAGATGGGTAGACCAGGGTAATATAATGACAGTAGATGGTAGACCAGGGTAATATAATGACAGTAGATGGTAGACCAGGGTAATATAATGACAGTAGATGGTAGACCAGGGTAATATAATGACAGTAGATGGTAGACCAGGGTAATATAATGACAGTAGATGGTAGACCAGGGTAATATAATGACAGTAGATGGTAGACCAGGGTAATATAATGACAGTAGATGGTAGACCAGGGTAATATAATGACAGTAGATGGTAGACCAGGGTAATATAATGACAGTAGAGGGTAGACCAGGGTAATATAATGACAGTAGATGGTAGACCAGGGTAATATAATGACAGTAGAGGGTAGACCAGGGTAATATAATGACAGTAGATGGGTAGACCAGGGTAATATAATGACAGTAGATGGTAGACCAGGGTAATATAATGACAGTAGATGGGTAGACCAGGGTAATATAATGACAGTAGATGGGTAGACCAGGGTAATATAATGACAGTAGATGGTAGACCAGGGTAATATAATGACAGTAGATGGTAGACCAGGGTAATATAATGACAGTAGATGGTAGACCAGGGTAATATAATGACAGTAGAGGGTAGACCAGGGTAATATAATGACAGTAGATGGTAGACCAGGGTAATATAATGACAGTAGATGGTAGACCAGGGTAATATAATGACAGTAGAGGGTAGACCAGAGTAATATAATGACAGTAGAGGGTAGACCAGGGTAATATAATGACAGTAGATGGTAGACCAGGGTAATATAATGACAGTAGAGGGTAGACCAGGGTAATATAATGACAGTAGATGGTAGACCAGGGTAATATAATGACAGTAGAGGGGAGACCAGGGTAATATAATGACAGTAGAGGGTAGACCAGGGTAATATAATGACAGTAGAGTGTAGACCAGGGTAATATAATGACAGTAGATGGTAGACCAGGCTAATATAATGACAGTAGATGGTAGACCAGGGTAATATAATGACAGTAGAGGGTAGACCAGGGTAATATAATGACAGTAGATGGTAGACCAGGGTAATATAATGACAGTAGATGGTAGACCAGGGTAATATAATGACAGTAGATGGTAGACCAGGGTAATATAATGACAGTAGAGGGTAGACCAGAGTAATATAATGACAGTAGAGGGTAGACCAGGGTAATATAATGACAGTAGATGGTAGACCAGGGTAATATAATGACAGTAGAGGGTAGACCAGGGTAATATAATGACAGTAGATGGTAGACCAGGGTAATATAATGACAGTAGATGGTAGACCAGGGTAATATAATGACAGTAGATGGTAGACCAGGGTAATATAATGACAGTAGTGGGTAGACCAGGGTAATATAATGACAGTAGAGGGTAGACCAGGGTAATATAATGACAGTAGATGGTAGACCAGGGTAATATAATGACAGTAGATGGTAGACCAGGGTAATATAATGACAGTAGATGGTAGACCAGGGTAATATAGTGACAGTAGATGGTAGACCAGGGTAATATAATGACAGTAGATGGGTAGACCAGGGTAATATAATGACAGTAGATGGTAGACCAGGGTAATATAATGACAGTAGATGGTAGACCAGGGTAATATAATGACAGTAGATGGTAGACCAGGGTAATATAATGACAGTAGATGGTAGACCAGGGTAATATAATGACAGTAGATGGTAGACCAGGGTAATATAATGACAGTAGAGGGTAGACCAGGGTAATATAATGACAGTAGATGGTAGACCAGGGTAATATAATGACAGTAGATGGTAGACCAGGGTAATATAATGACAGTAGATGGTAGACCAGGGTAATATAATGACAGTAGATGGTAGACCAGGGTAATATAATGACAGTAGAGGGTAGACCAGGGTAATATAATGACAGTAGAGGGTAGACCAGTGTAATATAATGACAGTAGAGGGTAGACCAGGGTAATATAATGACAGTAGAGGGTAGACCAGGGTAATATAATGACAGTAGAGGGTAGACCAGTGTAATATAATGACAGTAGATGGTAGACCAGGGTAATATAATGACAGTAGATGGTAGACCAGGGTAATATAATGACAGTAGATGGTAGACCAGGGTAATATAATGACAGTAGATGGTAGACCAGGGTAATATAATGACAGTAGATGGTAGACCAGGGTAATATAATGACAGTAGATGGTAGACCAGGGTAATATAATGACAGTAGATGGAAGACCAGGGTAATATAAATGACAGTAGATGGTAGACCAGGGTAATATAATGACAGTAGAGGGTAGACCAGGGTAATATAATGACAGTAGATGGTAGACCAGGGTAATATAATGACAGTAGAGGGGTAGACCAGGGTAATATAATGACAGTAGAGGGTAGACCAGGGTAATATAATGACAGTAGATGGTAGACCAGGGTAATATAATGACAGTAGATGGGTAGACCAGGGTAATATAATGACAGTAGATGGGTAGACCAGGGTAATATAATGACAGTAGAGTGGTAGACCAGGGTAATATAATGACAGTAGATGGTAGACCAGGGTAATATAATGACAGTAGATGGTAGACCAGGGTAATATAATGACAGTAGATGGTAGACCAGGGTAATATAATGACAGTAGATGGTAGACCAGGGTAATATAATGACAGTAGATGGTAGACCAGGGTAATATAATGACAGTAGAGGGTAGACCAGGGTAATATAATGACAGTAGATGGTAGACCAGGCTAATATAATGACAGTAGAGGGTAGACCAGGGTAATATAATGACAGTAGAGGGTAGACCAGGGTAATATAATGACAGTAGAGTGTAGACCAGGGTAATATAATGACAGTAGATGGTAGACCAGGCTAATATAATGACAGTAGAGGATAGACCAGGGTAATATAATGACAGTAGAGGGTAGACCAGGGTAATATAATGACAGTAGATGGTAGACCAGGGTAATATAATGACAGTAGATGGTAGACCAGGGTAATATAATGGCAGTAGATGGTAGACCAGGGTAATATATTGACAGTAGAGACCAGAGTAATATAATGACAGTAGAGGGTAGACCAGGGTAATATAATGACAGTAGATAGACCAGGGTAATATAATGACAGTAGAGGGTAGACCAGGGTAATATAATGACAGTAGATGGTAGACCAGGGTAATATAATGACAGTAGATGGTAGACCAGGGTAATATAATGACAGTAGATGGTAGACCAGGGTAATATAATGACAGTAGAGGGTAGACCAGGGTAATATAATGACAGTAGAAGGGAGACCATTGTAATATAATGATAGTAGATGGTAGACCAGGGTAATATAATGACAGTAGATGGTAGACCAGGGTAATATAATGACAGTGGATGGTAGACCAGGGTAATATAATGACAGTAGATGGTAGACCAGGGCTAATATAATGACAGTAGATGGTAGACCAGGGTAATATAATGACAGTAGATGGTAGACCAGGGTAATATAATGACAGTAGATGGTAGACCAGGGTAATATAATGACAGTAGATGGTAGACCAGGGTAATATAATGACAGTAGATGGTAGACCAGGGTAATATAATGACAGTAGATGGTAGACCAGGGTAATATAATGACAGTAGATGGTAGACCAGGGTAATATAATGACAGTAGATGGTAGACCAGGGTAATATAATGACAGTAGATGGTAGACCAGGGTAATATAATGACAGTGGATGGTAGACCAGGGTAATATAATGACAGTAGAGACCAGAGTAATATAATGACAGTAGAGGGTAGACCAGGGTAATATAATGACAGTAGATAGACCAGGGTAATATAATGACAGTAGAGGGTAGACCAGGGTAATATAATGACAGTAGATGGTAGACCAGGGTAATATAATGACAGTAGATGGTAGACCAGGGTAATATAATGACAGTAGATGGTAGACCAGGGTAATATAATGACAGTAGATGGTAGACCAGGGTAATATAATGACAGTAGATGGTAGACCAGGGTAATATAATGACAGTAGATGGTAGACCAGGGTAATATAATGACAGTAGAGGGTAGACCAGGGTAATATAATGACAGTAGAGGGTAGACCAGGGTAATATAATGACAGTAGATGGTAGACCAGGGTAATATAATGACAGTAGATGGGTAGACCAGGGTAATATAATGACAGTAGATGGTAGACCAGGGTAATATAATGACAGTAGATGGTAGACCAGGGTAATATAATGACAGTAGATGGTAGACCAGGGTAATATAATGACAGTAGATGGTAGACCAGGGTAATATAATGACAGTAGAG